>NW_003852404.1:15552482-15611102 GCF_000181295.1 Otolemur garnettii | reverse complement strand
AACAATACAACTAAGACAACTATAGGGCTTCAGAGGAAAAACAGATTGTATCATTTTGAGTGAAAACAATAAGGAAATTATGTTTAATTATATATTGTTTAAATGTGATTTTAAAATTTTATCTCCTTATATATCAAAGAAAATTTAAAGTACATATCTGAGTCACTGGGGACATTTTTGCTTCCTGATCAAGAATATCTTCCTAGCCTCTAGTGACTGAAGCAGAAACTGCAACCCTAATGTCCAGTCATTGGACTGTCTACTGAGATGATACTTCCCAGATGACATGATTTTATGTCAGTGTACATGGAGGAGTAGATAGCTTCAGGGACCTGCTCCTTCTTCACAGATTGAAAGATCGAGAAAAATTAAAAGTAAAATCCAAGTTAGAATCCACTTATTCAGAATTCTGGAAAATAGTGAAAGATTTACAGCAAAAAGTAAATGCTGAATCAAGAAAAAAGCAACTCAAAAACTGTAGGAGTGCTTTTTGACTTCTGTGCTCATCCTTGCTACACTTCCCTACTCAGCTCAGTGGTTGTCTTATACATGCTGCCCTTGTATCTAGTATAGACTCTAGTCTCTGTTTTCAGAAAAGGGAAACATAGTCCATTTTCCTGTTCTAACTTGCTAGAGGGCTGCTTATACTATTGAGGCAAGGAAACTGCCTTTTTTAGCTTAACTGGAAACTCACTCAGGTCTGGAAATTTGTGGGATTGCCAAATAAACATGGTAAACTAAATGCAAAGCCCACAGCTGATAGGGGCAAAGGATTGCACTTGACACACACAAAAAGGGGAATAGCAAAATCCTTGGAGGACAAGCTGGAGAAGTTTGGGAAAATAGGTCATTCAAAAGTTTCTGAATTTGGAATTTAGAAAATCACATGCATGCTCAGAGTAAGACACGTGATCGGAGAAGAACTGTGAGTAGCCCCAAATTTTCCCACTAGCTGAAGTCGATGCACAATGCACACAGGATCTAAAGACTAAGGCAGGATTTTAAATGGTTTACTAACACTGAAGGAATGCCCATCAGAGAGCCAATCACCAATAACTGGGAATTTTTTTTTCCTGTTGCCTTTTTTTTATCTGTGCATCTCTTTGTCTCTCTCCCCCCATTCCTGTTATTCAAGAAAATAATATCAAAATACTAGCTAAACAAAGCCAGAAGTAAAAACCACGTCAGAGATCAGACATGATTCAACAACAAAAAGACAGACAGATAAAATGAGTGGGCGAAGACTACATACAGACATTTCTCCAAAGAAGTTATGCAAATGAGCAAAAAGCAATAGGCACATGACAATATGCTTGCATTATTAGTGACTGGGAAATACAAACAAAAATAACAGTAAGATACCATTTCTCACTAATTAGGATAGCTATAGTAGAAAGAAAGAGTGAGGGAAAGAAGGAAGGAGAAAAGAAAGGAAGGAGAAAAGAAAGAAGGCAGGAAGGGAGGGAGGGAGGGAAGGAAAGACAGGAGGGAGGGAGGAGTTGATGGTAAATATGTGAAGAATGAGAATGTTCACATATTGCTTGAAGGAACATAAGATGTTTCAGCTGCTATGAAAAACAATTTGGGAGCTCCTCAGAACATAGTAAAACAAAGAATTACCATATTGAACTGCAATTCTACTTTTAGATATATACTGTGCCCCAACATTGAAAACTAATCCTCAAACTAGTCCGTGTACAAATATGTCCACAGTGGTACTATTTACAATAGCCAAAAGGTGGAAATAACCAAACATTCATGAATGTACAAATTGATATCAATTATGGGTACAGACATAATAGAATATCAAGCCTTCTTAAAAAATAAAGTAAAGCTTTGGCACGAATGTTGGTATATTAGTTTGTTTTCTGCTGGTTACAAGAGAAAAAATAAATGTGAGGAATATAAGGAAAAAAGTTTATTTCTTAAAGGCTAAAAAGTCCAAGTCTGAGGGGGCTACCTGATGAGAGCCTTCTTGGTGATGAGAACTCTCTGAAGCATCCTGAGGCAGCCCAGAGTTTCTATCTCATGGTCAGGGGGATGAACACACTATTCATGTTTCTTTTCTCAGAAAGCTGCCAGTTTGCCTTCCACGATACCCCATTGATCCATAATCCTATCCCTTGATTAATAAATGAATGGAATCCACTTTCATCATCCAATCACCTCTTGCAGGTCCCACCCTTCAATACTGTCACATTGGGAATTAGATTTCAACATGAGTTTTGGAAGAGACAAATACTAAAAACATAGCAGTTGGTGTTCCCCCCAAATTTACATGTTGGAAAATCATCCCCAAGGTGATACACTAATTAGAGATGAGACCTCTGGAAATTGTTAAGTCTTGAGGACTCTGTCTTCCTGAATGGAGTTGCTGCCCTTACCACAGAGGCTCAGTGAAGCTCCCTTGCTCCTTCCTTCATGTTAGATAGAGCAAACCTTCACCAGAATCTCAGACAAGTACCCACCTTGATCTTTGACTTCCCAACCTCAAGGATTAAGAACAATAAATTTCTATTATTTATTTATTTATTTATTTATTTTTTGAGACAGAGTCTCAAGGTATCCTCTTGGGTAGGGTGATGTGGTGTCACAGCTCACAGCAACCTCCAACTCCTGGGCTCAAGCAAGTCTCTTGCCTCAGCCTCACAAGTAGCTGGGACCACAGGTGCCTGCCACAACGTCTGGCCATTTTTTGGTTGCAGTCATCATTGTTATTTTTGGCGGGCCTGGGCTGAATTCAAACCCGCCACCTTAGGTGTATGTGGCTGGCGCCTTAGCCACTTGAACCACAGGCGCTGAGCCTCTATCATTTATAAATTATCTAGTCAAAGCTATTTTCTTAGAGCATCCTAAACAAACTAAGAAAAGTACTGATACGTGAATGTGGATGAATCTTAAAAAACATCACGCTAAGTAACAGAAGCCAGGCACAAAGTATCACAGATTGTATAATCAATCCCATTTATGAAACATCCAGAATAGGCAAATCCATAGACACAGGCAGAAACAGATTGATGGTAGTCAGGAGGAGCCTGGGGAATTGAGGAGTAACTACTTAACTGGTACACAAGATTTCCTTTGGGGACGATGAATATAGTTTAGATCCAGATAGAGGTGGGGATTGCACGTTACTTTAAATATACTGAATGCAATTGACTTGTTCAATTTAAAATGGTTAATTGTATGTTATGTAATTTCCACCTAACTTCTAAAATAAAGGAGATGGTACAGCTGAAGAGATTCTGAAAACAACACAAACTGGAAGATGATAAAAAAAATTTTATTAGAAAATTTTCAGCATTCCTGGAAACTTCCCAGAACAAGTTAAATACTAATAAAATATATTAACAAATACATAGAATTTACCACACACTCTAAGCCTCTTTCCCTAAATTATATGACTCCTTTTAAATGGAAAGTTTTAGAAACATTGTTGGAAAAGTTAGCAGAATATGCCACCAAAAAATATCTCTTTGGCATTGGATTAGGTTGAGCCAAAGACCATTGAGAACAAACAGACTCAGAAAAAGCTATAAAAACGGGGCTTTAGTTTTTCTTTTACACAGGAAAATTCCATTTATAGAAGGTGTCTCCCTCTCCAGGAAGAAGAGAATGCAGCAATTCTCATCAATGGAGAAGGCACTGACTTAAATTTGCATAACAAATCCTACTGAAGAACCCAGTTTTTCAGATCCCTTTTCCATAATTTGTCTCCTTTACCCAGAAGCCCCAAACTCCTTTTCCCTTTTTTGGCCTGACATAGTATAGGAACCCTTTATAACAGTCTCTTTGGGTTATGGGACCACCTATATCAAAGCAACATAAAGAAGCCATAAGGAAAAATTTTGTGGTAAATATATAATTTATACAGAAGCATAGATAGAGCTAAAAGTTAACCAGACATTGTTTCAGAGCTAGACTTCCTATAATTCCTTACTACCTAACGGTCAATATCCTTGGCTGCTATTAGGTTTGTGACCTCCCCAAGAAATAACATCTCTATGTTAAACCCTAAGACTGAGCTTTGAGATATCTTCCAGTTGTGCCAGCTGGACCAGTGGCTGTGCATGAGAACTAAACAGGTCCTGCAACCTGGTACACAAAGGAAATATCTCAGCACACAAAGACAATCTCTGCTTCCCAATCTTAAGAATTTATCCCCAGCTGTTAGGTTTCAAGACAGCTGCTTGTCTCCTAAAAAGGCAGAGTTTCAGGCAACTGCCTGAGTCCTCACTTCTTGGAGCATTCCTGACTGAAAAATGATCAGATGTCTCAAAGTAAAGCAAGCATAGGACAAAGTTTATTGAGGAAGAGAAAGGAGAGTTTACAGAGTAAGAGCAAGATATATTCACTATAGAAAGTGAACAGGCCTCAATTCTCAGGACAAGGAGGCAAAGGGGCTAAGGATTACATAGATGATGGTTTTTATTCCACTTGGGTCAGGCCTACCTCAGAGGTCACCTTGGAATCAGACTCTTAATGCACATGTGGACCTCCTAAGAGTCTCTCTGAGATCCCGAGGGAGGGGCGAGCCACATGATAATTAGGCTAAAGACTGTTTCAGGTCACCTTCAAGACTCTGTTGCACCTGCTGTTAGGCTAGAGAGTCTTCTATGTCCTTTTGCAGTTGGCAGGCTAAGTTCTGATTGATAGACTGGTAGATTGGTAGGGTGGTCCCTCCTTCCCAGATGTGAGCAGTCCCTTGAGACATAATTAAGGTTGGAGACACAGAGATAGAGGCCTGGGGACCCATCCTGCCCGCCTTCCCAGGAGAGATGTCCCTAACTAACTAAACCCAGCACCACGTTAGCCCTTTGTCCATCCACTGTAAAGATCTTAGCCCCCAAATTCTAAGACAGAAAAATTGATGAAGCTTCCTCCCATCTCCTTGATTGGTGCCATGCAGGATTAAACTCTTTCTCTGCTCCAGCCCTCACCCCCCCCATCTCAGTGTACAGTGTCCTTTTGGGAGGCAGGCAAAGAGCCCAGCTGAGCCTTGACAATGCCTCCACAGAGGACTTTCCCACATGTATGTACGATGTGCTGCCAATCCAAGCTGGGGGCCACTAACTTGGCACAGTAAAGCCAGACACTGAAGCTGAGAGTTGCCGAAGTGGTGCCATGGAATGAGGATGAACAGCTAATGCTTAAAACCCAAACTCCCTCCCTGATGGCTTACAAGGCAGGGTTTTAAAAAGCAGGAGTACATTTCAAGGAAGCAAAATTTTGAATCAATCCATGGAGGTTATACAATGGCCTGGCCCCAAAAGGCAAGATATTCTAACGGGGTGCCTGCTAAGGATCACAGATGTGTTCAGAGATTCTTGGATTAGCAGAAATAAAAACTGTTAAGAAGACTGAGTGTGACAGGCTGGCCCTTCAGGGAGAAATGCAGAGCACAAAGGGCTGTCAGAGTTCACGTCCTCAGCTGCCCGCGTTAACCTAAACAAGTGACAGGAAAATGAAAGTCACACACTCTAGTGAATTTATTAAGCCAAGATTTTAAGGACACTCCCAGAAAAAGCACAGCCCACAAAGTATCTGTTCTGGACTGGCCTCTTCACAGAAGAGAACGTCACATTTAAAAGGAAAAAAAGGGGGGTGTACAGGAAAATGGGGGGATGAGAGGTGAGTGGTGAGGCAATTGGTGGTATTCTTGTGAACTTTTATATAAGATGTATATTCGAAAAGAAGGCAGAGAAAAACCTCAAAGTCAGTGAATTTCTTAGGATGGTTGAGAGTGAGCGTAACTTTTCCTTGGTTTTCATCTGTGGAGATAAACTTGTAATCGATATTTAAGAGTTCACATAGGCTACAGTCCTAAGGTTATAATGGCCATGCACTTGTTTTTAAAGGCCGTATATCTTGAAGTTTTGTTTTGTTTTATGTTTTTAGGGTTGAAGGAAATAAATATTTTAACTCAAAATACTGTTCTTTAACATATTTTGAGATGGTGTCAGGCAAACAGAAATAATGCTAGAAGTCTGTCTAGGGAGGGAGACTAGGGGAGAAGTTTGCATTTAACATAGAATCTGTTAAATGCAGCCAGGCCCACCTCTATGATCAGGGACAACTTTTCTGAGACACCTTTAAAGGTGGAATACAAAGCATTTTCTGAGGGCTGTTTCCATACGGCTTTCCTGCATAGTAAGACTACCTTGCTTACCTTGCTAGCCGAGTCCTTTCTCCTTCCAACACCCTGTCTGCCAGAAAAAATGAACAAGCAAACAGAACTATTTGGTTATTTTCTAACCCCCTTTATTTCTTAACGCCCAGCCCCTAACTCCATTAGAGAAAGATGGCAGTGCTCACATGACTCAGGTCATGGGGAGGGGGGGATCCTGAGATTTTATGTTTTTTTTACACCCTTATACTTCTTTTCCATCTGTGGGGATTTCTGAGACATCACTAGACATATGTTAAGATGTCATGTTTTAGTCGGCACAGGAAACCAAAACACCTCTGTGAAGGGCCCTTGTTTTCATCAGGTTGCCATTCACTTTTCAAGGCTGGCCGGGTACCTGGAACCTCCTTTGAAATTTCAAATTTTTTCTTTATTTCCATATTTGGAAAGCCTAGCAGCCCCCTAAGAGGGGTCCTTGTACTCCAATGCATACACTTAGGTTGATAAATTTCTGTTTTGTCTTTCTGTTGTTTGTCTGTTTATTTTTTGTGTGTTTTTTGTTGTTTTGTTTTGGATAGAGTCTCAGTCTGTGGCCCTGGGCAGAGTGCTCTGATGTCATCATAGATCACACCAACCTCAAACTCTTGGGCTCAAGGGATCTTCTTGAGTCAGCCTCCCCAGTAGCTGTGACTACGGGTGCCTCCCACCCCTCCTGGGTAGTTCTTTTCTATTTTTAGTGGAGACAGCATCTTGTTCTTGCCCAGATGATCCAACCACCTCAGCCTCCCCGAGTGCTAGGATTACAGGAGTGAGCTACCTCTCCTGACCAGTCT
This sequence comes from Otolemur garnettii, assembly GCF_000181295.1. Taxonomy (NCBI): domain Eukaryota; kingdom Metazoa; phylum Chordata; class Mammalia; order Primates; family Galagidae; genus Otolemur; species Otolemur garnettii. Next base: position 15,604,142 of record NW_003852404.1, on the reverse strand, counting down.
ATTTTTTTAATCTATTTTACTAGGCCTCAGGCAGATAACCTATGTGGAAAAGAAAAAGATGTTTTTTACTACTCTTCAGATGCAACTAAAATCACCTCATTTAGTGTATTATCAGGACAACATTTTGATATGGATACAATGTGTTTTAATAATATCTATCTGATATTTCCACTAATTTTTAATTCGTTCCTGGCATTAAAGTCTCAAGGAACAAAGACCACAGCAGAATAAAGAGAAAATAAAGCAGAAAATGTTCCATAAATTAAATTATTTGGATTTACTTCAACATGAAACTTTTTAAAAGTGTGTATGTATGAAAAAATAAACACAGTTTTCATTCTATATGGATAGTTCATTTAGAAACCAAATCATAATAGACGTAATATCAAAAACTCCTGTACATTCAAATCCTTTTTTGAAACCTTTGTCTCAACAACACATGTTAATAGTAAAGACAGTGAGTGTTCATATTTACTGAGATAATCTAACCGTCACATCATGTATTTTTTCTGCATCAATTGACTATTCACCCAGAAGGCCTAAATTTTTTCCATCTCTCTTTCCAGCTATTTTTACTTATCTTATATTTTCATATATTAGCATCTACCAGGATGATTATAGTTAAGTGACAAAAAATTTTATTTAAAGTAATGTGGACATTTAAATGAATGTGGTAACTATGTGAGATTATCTTATCAATAATAAAACAATTTCACAACATTCTAGTTTAATTTTCTTGTTTTTTCTCTCTCCTCTCCTTGGAAGTTATTTAGCCATTACCCACTGAAAGCGCTGCAGGTAATTCAGCACCATGCTCATTATTCATGGAAACAGAAGCAAAGAAAAGTAAAGAAGCTTTTGTCTTAAGCAGTCAAATCAAGAAATGCCAACAATAGTTAAGAAGCGGCTTATTGGGTACTAATTAGAGATTTGAGAGTCTTTGTGAAGGTGCTATTCTTCAGAAATTCTTAATCCTTCCAATTTCTCCTTTCTCATATATGCTATAACTTTAACTTTTGGCAAGAGACATATAGTTTCTCTGTATGCAAAAAGTTTCTAAGCTAAGAATATATGTACACAAAAGTTTCCTCTCCACAATTCACTACCTATGAATTGCCATCAAACTCCCTTTATACTGAATTCTATGAGCACGTAAAGGCATCAATTTAATAAACTAATTTTTATTGAGCCTTTGTTAGTAAAACATTGTGTAATTAAATAGTGTGGAATATTAAAAGTATATAAAATTGTTTTCTACTCTTTTCTGTGCAAAGGTGCTAAAAAAAAGTAACCATCCAAGGTTAATTACTGGCCATGGTAAAAGTATTTTTAGTAGCACAATGTTTTGTTAGGTAAAACTGAATTATATTTATGTCTTGTTGTGACCTTATTTTATAATGTTAAACTTAAAGGTTACCTACTTTATAGAATGTAATTACCCACTTCTAAAAGTAGTTTAAGGAACTTTTATAACAGCATAATTGAAGAAAGTGTTTTAAAACTTTGTGTGATAATGAGAAAAAATGCATTTAGATTATACCAGTAGATCAACAGTAGGAATAATGACACTATTTTTGCCAGATCTCGCCTTTAAGGGACCTAGGAATGAATATAGGTCTGGATGGCAGAAGGGAGCATAGTAAAGAGAAAACATATGTTAAAAGTGCTTCTAATAATATCCTATTTTTAAAAAAGAAAAGTACCTTAAAACTTTCTTTCCATTTCTTTCTCTTTTTAAACAATTCTGATGACTACAGAGCTCCTGTTTTATCTAAAGTGTGATCAATACTAATAAGTCTGGTCAATGTGAAATTTGCCAGGGCCTATTATCTCTGAGCTACTTCTTGGATTAACCTCTGTAGTCTAATGGAGATGGTTAAGCCTCCTGGGAGTGACAGTAACCACAGTGACAGGAGAACACCTGGTTATTGGCATTTCATCCTTTATAATAAATGCCCAAACAGGTCCCCAGACACCTGCAGAAATTACTAGGGTGTGTTAGACTGTGACAGTTGATAAATTATTACCAGACACAATCTGGAAATGGGTTTCGAAGCTTTACTATCATCTCTGAAAGAAGAGGGAGGAATCCTGTGCTAAAGATTCAAAAAAGAATTTATTATAAAATACATGCATAAGATAAGGAAAATTGTGTTATGGTAAATTCAATAGCTGATAGAAAATGCTTAACAAGACATGACAAAGTTAATGTTTATCATATCAACTTTTTGGATATTTATCATTTTATGCACAAGCACATAATACAGCTAAAAGTATACAGAATTTTAAACAAAAAATAAGTCGATGACATAATGTTGACATTGGGGCCAATTTTACATTTTAATTCCATATAATGCAAAATACAAGTTAGAGTTCCATATATTCATACTAAACTCGTTATGGGATGACCTTCCTAATGCCACAGAGAAAAATATAGTACCTATAAAACCCATGGATATATCATGTATATAGGAAAACTTTTGTTTTCTTTTATACTAGTACTCATGCTCAACATACAATATTTTTGAAAAAATTTGTTTCCCACAACAATTTAATTCTCTAATTCTTTGCAAACACTAATCATGTGCTCTATAATTTAATTCAACAGTAACTGTAACCGGCACAGACCTAAAGGTTAAATACACAGTCCCATATTACTTTCTTTATTTGAAACACCAATTATTATATAAGTCCCAGGTTTACACTTGTACTCATGGGCTGTCTACAAATTAGGGTTCCCATGACCCATTCCTCAAATTTAATCATTTATCAAAGGAACTTTTCGCTACTTAGAAAAAGACTTCACATATGTTACCAGTTGATTACACAATGAAGGATATGATAAAATGCAAATGAACAGCCAGTTGAAGAACACAGAGTGAGGTTAAGCCAGAAAGGTCCAGAGTACAGGAGCTTCTGTCTCCACAAAGTTGGAATGTGCTGTGTTCCTGGTGTGGAAATGTCTTCACAGGTCTGTAAGCTCGTAGAGATTTTTCTCGAGCCTCCATCACATGGACATGAATGACAGTAACTCAATTTCCAGCCCAGCCCCTTTTCCCTTCATAGAGGATGAGAAATACAGCTGAAAGTTCCAAGTTTCCTATCGTAGTTTGGTCTTTCTGATGACCAGCCGCTATCCAGGAGCCAACCTAGTGTTCTCATTAGAATAACAGATGCTCTTATCACCCAGGAAATTCTGAGATATTAGAAGTTCTGTCCCAAAAACATTCGTCAAAGACAAAATACTAGGACAAAAGATGCACCTGCCATCCCTATTACATTACAAGGTTTTTCAGAGCTTTCTTTCAGAAACTGTGAGCAGAGACCAAGTAAATATTTTTTATTATCTCACCATACGTACCTAATCTGATCACACCCACAGACATTGTTGTCACAAACCATCTATCTCCCAGTTATTCTCCTTAAAGCCCATTTATCTAAAGTGACCAGACATCCCGCTTTTGTTGGGACAGTCCTGATTTTTAACAATTTGTCCCACATCCCCTGGGGTTTTAAAAAAGTCCCAATTTTTGGAAAGAATGCACGACAAGCTAGGAAAGAGCAGGACAACAGGAAGGGAATATGCGATTTTTGGCTGCTGAACAGGTTAGTGTAACTCCATGTGGGAATGAAGAGGTTACTGTAACTTCAGTTGGAAATGAAAAGGCTAATGTAAACTCCCTACTCCCCTCCTGGGCAAGGTTGCCCAGGTGGACCACCGCCCTACTCCTTTGAGCCACAGGTGCCGCCCTATACGGTAATTTTTTTTAATGTATTGTATTTGTAAATTGTACTTATGTTGAAATTTTAAAAATATGTATTACAATACTATTTTTGTGTTCTATGAAAATTTTTGTTGCTCCATATAGACCAAATTTTTAATTAAGAACACCCACCCCCCACCCCCATGAATGGTGTTCTGCTTTACCAATGTTAAAATCTGATCACCTTAATTTATCTCTCTTAAAAACCTCACCTATGAAAACAGTACATAAACTCTCTAATCTCACTATTCTTTGGGATTACTAATTTCTACTTCTGATACCTCAGTGCACAAAAACTGAAAAAATAATACACTTGTATGTCTTTCTCCTATTAATCTTTCAGTTGTCAGTTTATTTTTCAAACCCAACAGAAGAACCTAAGAGGACAGAAGGAAAAGTTTTTCCTCTCCCTTAGGGCCAATACAACATACTGAGACAGACACGATAACATTTTTAAAGACTTTATTTGAGCACACAGCAATTTATGCATCAGGTAGCTCTAAACTCGAAGTGGTTTGGTGATTCCATTGAAGTGAAGGAGAACATAATATAAAGAAGATACGGAATTAGTTAAAGTTACAAAGTTGCCTTATTTAGAAATATTCTACTGCAAATATCTAGCTATATAATTATATTTGTTGCTTGTTTCAGATTGGTTAAGCTCTGTTTTTCTTTAATATAGGTATTTACAAGAGATAAGTCAGGTTTCACTTGTGTTTTCAAATTAAGCAAGGTTAAGGTCACTCATGAAGCATAATTGGCTCTGTCGGCTGCTCAAGGATTGCTCAGTTCTGTCTCCATTTTAATTTAGTTAAATGCTGTCTCAGGATAGACCAAGACCAGTGATTCTGAACGTTTGGTCCAAGGGCCCCTGCCAAAAAGTCATATGATGTTTAAAATCCATATATTTTGGATCCCAATGTACAGCAATAAAGGATCAAGACTTTAAATTGGCAGCCTTAGTGAGACATAAATACAGTTAGTGTAATTCTTATAAAATTCTGGTAAAGGCATGTTAAGGATACTGCCTTTTTGCTCAAATCCATTGTTAGAGATGTCTTTAAGGGCAATACTGTTGAACTGAGAGGAAAGGATGAACCTGGCAGCGTGTAGAAGCTCATTGAGAAAGCCAGAATTTTTAGTCAGGGGTCCTCAAACTTTTTAAACAGGGGACCAGTTCAGTGTCCCTCAGACCATTGGAGGGGCAGACTGTGGGCCCTGGGATGAGTTAGCTGCTAAGCAGGACAGGCAGCAGTGGCAAAAACACCCAGCGGGCCAGATATATGTCCTAGACGGGCCGCATGTGGCCTGTGGGCCATAGTTTTAGGATGCCTGATTTAGATTTACACTAATACAGAAGAGCTGTTACTCCTTAAACTTGAAACGTATAAAAAGAAAACTGATAATTATCTTATTAAGTAGGTAAAAGAGTGAGATCACCAAAAATTCCACAAGAATTTCCTCTAAAAGCCTATGACTATTCAATGTGTAAACTAAATCTTTAACCTTTAAAATATAAATTTTATTTTATGCCTTATAATGTTTTGCCAATAATTTAGAAAGTGTAATGAAATATTCAATTTCATAATGATTTTTTCATATGATATTTTTCAAAATTGCTCATGTAATAATAGAACATACCAACTCATCTAAAATAATTAAATAAAATTCATCAACTTTATCTTCCCTCCCTATACCCCACATAGAAACAAAACTATTGGAGCCTAGATGGATTAGGACATTATTTAAAATAAATATTTAGATAATTTTAATCAACATGTATTCCTCCAGTGAAGAAGAAATTAGGAAAATATTTATTCAATTCATGAAAGAGCTGTAATCTTAATGGGAAAAAATAAAATGAGTATGAGAAAAGGGCACTTAAATAATGCAAATAGTTTAAGTAAATTTTATCACAGCAAAGATAGCATTGTATACAAAACATATACACAAATAAGTTGATTTCAGCATAGTAAACCAAGGATAACTTACGGTTTGACAACTCTTAATATATTAGATATTATTAAGTTTAAGGTTAAGATCATCAGAAATGTATTTAATGAAATTTAATATTCTTTCATGATAAAATTTCTTATCATTCTAAGTCGGGAAAGGGACTTTATTAGTCTGTCATCTTAGTCCACTTGTACCTTTATGAAGGAATATCTCAGGCTGGTTGATTTACAAAAACAATAGATTTATTTTGCTCATAGTTTGGCAGGCTGTACAAGAAGCATAGCACTGAATTTTCTTCTAGTAAGGGCCTCAGGAAGATCCCACTCATGGCAGAAGGCAAAGAGAAGCTGATGTGAAGTCTCACATGACAAGAGAAGAATCAAGGAAGGGAGAGCAATGCTGTGATCTTTCCAATGAACAGTTCTTGAAGGAACAAAGAGGGAGATAGACGTCACTCATTCCAGCAAGAAAGGAAGAGTAATTCATGAGAGATCTCCCTCCATTACCCAAACACCTCCCCCCAGTGCCACACTGAGGATCAGATTTCACCATGAGACTTGGTGGGGCCAAGCCAATCATATCCCAACATAGCACCTGCTAAATCATTTCTACCAAAGAATATATGTCTAGAATCTTAAATAAAGGTAAAAGTTAGAAATCATTTTACCACAAGGACATTTGCGCTACAATGTTTATTGTGGCTCAAGTCACAATTGCCAAGATGTGGAAGCAACACAAGTGCCCATCAACCAATGAACAGTACTAGATCATGGAGTACAATTTACATATAAGAAAAGATGGACGTATTTTGTGTTTACCTGGATGGAACTGAAACACATTCTTAGTAAAGCACCTCAAGAATGGAACAACAAGTATCCGATGTACTTACTACTAAAATGAAACCAATATATAAACAACTACATGCCCATAGGAAAGAAAAACACAAGTATATTCTAGTGAGGGGGAAAGGAAAGGAAAGGAGGAAGGGAGACAGATTTGTGTGTTCTCAGCAAATGTGTACCATTTGAGGGTATTCAGCACAGGTCCTGGGTGAAGAGCTCAACTACAACATGAACTTTACCTTAGAAATAAAAAATAACCTAATCCAAACGTTGTACCCTTATATTACTCTGAAACAAAAATAAAATAAAATAATACAAAGTGTTAGATATTGAGTAATCGCATCATACTTAGCATGTAGACATGTGACGACAGATACCTGTGGACTATGAATTTGTGTGTATGCCCAAGTACACTGTGTGGTTACCTTTATTGTTGCCTTTAAGAAGGGGGATATTTTAAAAACAGGCAATTCTGTATATGTATATATGTATCATCATCATCATTATAATCTTGTCATAAAACATTTATATGTTTCACAAAAATATGAACATTTCACCGAAAATCAGAGTTAAAACAGAAATTTCTTTCTTTTTTCTTTGTTTTTTTTTTCTTTTTTTTTTTGCAGTTTTTTGCTGGGGCTGGGTTTGAAAACTGGGTTTGAAGTCGCCCCCTCCAGCATATGGGGCCAGCGCCCTCCTCCTTTGAGCCACAGGCACCACCCTAAAACAGAATTTTCACTTCTGAGTTTATAAACTATAGTTCCTTTGCATATGTGCACAGAATATTTTTAAATATTTATGGTGTACCTTACCTAACAAATGCAATCAGTGTAACCTGGTTCTTTGTACCCTCAATGAATCCCCAACAATAAAAAATACATATATTTATGGTAAAAATCTGAGGTAAGAGGAAATAAGTGGATGAAACATAAATATGCATCAGGACATTGACTTTGAATAGACTATACAAACATATATATATATATATATTCATTTCATATGTTATCATGTAAAATTCTAACAAATATAACATTGAGCAAAATATACAAGCTTCAGAAAGGTTTATATAGGCTAAAATAATGAAAAAACAGGCTATATATGATTATTAAAAAATACATAGGTACTAAAACTTACCAAAAGCAGAGTAATAATCAAAACCCTCTTAATACAGTAGGGAGTGCTATATTATTATTAGTATTCTAGGAAAGAAAAGGTGAGGTAAATGCACTTAGGGTTGTGGGGAGTGTTAAATAAACTTTATTGGCAAAATTTTATTTTTTAAGCTGTAATGTTGGTTCATAATTCCTCATCATGATCTTTACTCCTTTTTCTATGTCATAAGCAAATATTGCATAATACATTTTAAAAGATAAAGGCTGAAAACTGTTTTGATAGGTTTCAGTTCTGTGATGTTGCCTCAAAATCTAGCATGATAGTCGAATGCATAAATTTGTATATACAGGGTGACCATAAAGGTCATATGCAATTTAAATTGCACACTATGTTAAATTGCACATGAACTTGATGGCCACACTGAGTGTTTGCATATATATACACATATACACATAACTGTATTAAAATTTTAATATTCAGAATAGCAACAACAACAGATAATTGCCAGTCACGTTGAGCACCTCTTGTAATCATAGAAGTCAAATGTGACTGGAGTATTACAAATTTAGTGCAATTGTTTTCTTTTCTTCAAATATGTGTACATTTTCTGTCACGCTATGAATGTGTGAATGTGTTTATTAATACATACACAAAGTTCGTATATAAAAATTGGAAATAATGTGGAAAATTATTTTAAAAGATGCAGAAGAAATGCATTGTGTGGAAAAATGAATGAGATGAATGAGGATTTTTGATGGTATATGGACATAAGGCTGAAGAGCATATGCTATAAATATATGCAAACGTTTCCATGTGTAACTTGTATGCGAAGAATTCATTTGGTTATTTCCAGATGATTTACAAAACTTTAAAAAGCTGAACTGTTGCTATGGAAATTTTGCTTAATAGTCATCAAACTAAAAGCTAAAAAGGATAAAAATGCATTCATAAGAACACAACACTCATGCTTATATTTTGAATACCTATTAGATGAAAGACGTGTTCAAGTATGCCAACTTATGAAACAAAAGATACCAATCCCATTTAATCTAAAATTATCCTGCTATTGTTTTAGATAGCTTTATATTTTATTGATATTGACCAATATTCATATTGACAAGAGATCAAACATTACATATCATCATTATGAGTAGTAGCTGGGGGGAAAAAAAAACTTCATGAATTATCTTAAACTTTTAGAATGCATTCCGAATCCTGCAATTTTGTTCAAAGCTATCTCAGAGGTCTGCATATAAAAAGGAATTTTCAGAGAAACCATTTTTTTTTTATTCCTAACGATTTGGCTTGGGTTCATAACTTGCTTATAGGGATTCACAGATTTCTAAGCATCCAAATGTGCAAAATTACCACATTTCATACACATTGCCCACCTAAGAAAATCTGTTCCTCTTCAATCTGGCTTGCTCATCTGTGATCCGACAGATGGATTCTACCCACAGGCAGATAAAACCTTATTTTAAAAATAAAAATTAATTAAATCAAATATAAAATCTTAGTCAAGTTACAAACAATTTTTATTGAATAAAATTGTATTGAAGCACCAATAGCATTGTTTTAGCATCCATTTTCATCTGTCACTGGACATATTCTTTTGTTTCAATCTTTGATTTAGCTAATGCAGGTGTTCTTTGTCTAGATTAGGTAGGGCAGTCAGATTTCAGTAGAATGATGTGGTGGATACTGTGAATTCATGTAAATATCCATCTTTCGTTTCTTCATGGCTAATAGGATACCAGCTCTTTTCTGAAACAACCAAGAGCCCAACCACAAACCATAGATAGTCATTGAACCACACCAACCATTAGAATCCGGTTCCATCTTTATAGTCATAGCTAATGGTGACTGTTGGAACACAGCTCTAGCCAATGAGATATAAAGACAAATCTATTGGTTTGTAGGGACTTTAGAAAAAGCTTTTTGAGTTTCTGAAAAATACAACAGAAAAATCTGTTAAACCCCCTTCTGCCTTCTTTCTGCTGTATTTGTAAATATCATGACTAGAGTTGAGACAATTATTTTGCTACCATGATTCTTAAGTATGGAAATTAAAATCTACTATCCTCAGGTTGGTAGGAGGGAAATATAGAGGAATTTTACATCCTTGACAGCATGACTGAGTAGCTGGGCAAAATCGAAAACAGCAAGCTTATATTCCTTGTCTTTTGCTAAGGAACCATTCAGATTATCTGTTTCTTCTTTTTTTCTTTGGAGGGAGAATTGCCCCTTCTCCCCCCAAAAATAAAACATATGGAAACATATCTTTTATTTTTTTATTCCTTCACAGGAATAAAACACAAAAAGAAAAGCGTTAGCTTCTCCACAACCTTCTTGAGCTTACCATTATGGTTTTTTCATAAGAGATATATCCTTTTAAAAATAAATTGCCAAATATATGAACATAAAATTGTTGTTAAAATTTCCTTTATGTTACCTTAGTGTTTGTAGGCTGAAAACAAGACCCATTTTATTATTCATCTTGATAATTTATATCTCTTGTTCATGACTCCTGTAGCTAGATCTTCATAAATTTTATTAATATTTCAAAGAAGTTTTGATGTCATTAATTTTTTTTCCTTTCTCTAATGTCATTGATTTCTGCCTTCACTTCTACATTTTCCCTTAATGCCCTGTTGCTTGTTTTGTTTAATTTGCTCTTTTTTTCTAGTGTTTTTTTTTAAGCTAGAAGCTGAAATTATTGAATTGAGACATTGTTTTCTAATCTAAGCTTCTGTTTTTATCATTTTTTCTTTAAATGCTGCCATAGCTGCATCCCACAAAATTACACATGTTGTTTTCACTTGCCTTCAATTAAAATATTTTATTATTCCTATATGGCTTTCTTTTTTACTTGTATGTGAGGTAAAGCATGTTTTAATTTTCAAATATCTAGGGAATTTTCAGATATGTTTACGTAGGATTGTCAGGAAGCATATAATGCATAATTCTAATTCCTTTATATTTGGCAAGTTCTGGGGTATAGCTCAGGATATGATTCATCTTGGGAAATACAATTCCACATAAATTTTATGGCCACCTTGTGTTGCAAGTCACCTTAAAAAATGGGGTTTGTTTGTTTTGCTGCTCTTGAGTATAGTATTTTGTAAATGTCAATTAGATCTAATTGCTTGATAATGTTCTAAAAGTTTTCTGTATCTTTAGTGACTTTACGTCTACTTACTACATCAAGTATATACCAGAAAGGATGGGAGAGAGAAATGAAACTGTCCTGTTGTAAGGTTATCATACTATATTCGAAGGAGCATAACATCAATTGAGATAGACTGTGATTAAATAAGAATATGTATTATAAATTCCAGGCTAACTACAAAAATATTAAAGAAAAAAGAGAAGTTGAATTGAATTGACCCCCTCCTCCCCAAAATAAAAGATATGCTAAAGTCCTAACAGTGCTTCAGTGCTTCAGAATGTGACCTTATTGGGCGGCACCTATGGCTCAGTGGGTAGGACGCGGGCTCCACATATCGAGGGTGGCGGGTTCAAAGCCAGCCCCACCAAACTGCAACAAAAAAATATCCAGGCATTGCAGTGGGCACCTGTAGTCCGAGCTACTCAGGAGGCTGAGTCAGGAGAATCGCTTAAGCCCAAGAGTTGGAGGTTGCTGTGAGCTGTGTCATACTATGGCACTCTACCAAGGACAACAAAGTGAGACTCTGTCTCTACAAAAAAAAAGAATATGACCTTATTTAGAAACGTATCTTTTTTTTAATTCCTTCACAAGAATAAAAAACAGAAAACATGGTAACTTTTCTACATTTTTATATAATTATTTCAATTTATGGTACACATATTTAGAAGTTGTTTTTAAAAGGATGTGTATATATCTTCTTTGTGAACCAATCCATTTATTATTATATAATATCTTTTTAAAAAACTATTAATATTTTCTCATGATGTAAACTTTTACAATATTAATATACATAATGCAAGATTGTTTCATTAGTGTTTCTAAGATATAACATTTTCCATTATTTTACTAGAAACCTGTCTTTATTTTTAAAAACAAACTCTGGGAAGTGTATCCTTACACCTTACTTTTCTATCCCATCTTCAATCCCTACTTTAAGCCAATGGGTTTAGGCCATTTTTATTTACTACAACTACCATTATAGATTTGTACCAAATATATATTTAGTTGCTTTGTTTTCAAATTTATTTTATATTATTTATTTCTAAATTCTCCCACTTTCCTCTCTGTGTTCTTTGGATTGAGTAAAACTTTAAATGATGCTGTTATATTTTCAATAATGTTTTATTAATTGTTTCTCTTTTCTTTTAGTATTTTTGTAGTTAGCCTAGAATTTATAATGCATATCCTTATTTAATCATAGTCTATCTCAATTAATGTTATGTTCCTTCAAGTATAGTATGATAACCCTACAAAAGGACAGTTTCATTTCTCTTTCCCATCCTTTCTGGTATATACTTGGCTTTACATGTAATGTAAACTCACAATTATGCTTATTTTTGCCTCAGAGCACTATTGGTTTAGGATAAATAATAATAAGGGCAATTTATCTTCATTATTCAATACTTTACCTATTTATTAGTACTATCATTTCTTAGGTAGATAGAATATGATACAAAAATTTATTTTTGTAAATAAAGAGCTAAAGAATATGCTATAAAAATTGCTGCCTGAAAAACCTCAGTTAATATTTCTTAAAGTGCTAATCTATAAGTAAAGCTAATCTACAAAAAACAAAAAAAATTTCTCATAGTTTTTATGTTTCTGAAATAGTTATTGGGGGTTCATCTTGCAGAGATTTTTTTATAGTGTATAGAATTCTGGATTAAGATCTTTTTTCTTTTTTTTTTTTACAACATTAAAAATGGTTATTTTATTGTCTTTGCTTTCATAATCTCCCATGAGAACTGCATTCTGATGCCTAAGTTTTTGTTTTTGTTTTTTTGTACACTTTGTGTCTTCTGTAACTGATTTCAAGATTTTTCTCTTCAAGATTTCTGTTTTACTACAGACTGTGTTATTTCTAGGTGTGTGAGCATGTTTGTGTGTGTGTTCAATTTACTTTGATTTTCTAAATTTCTTCTATCTGTATTTTCGTGTATTTTATTACCCTCGAAAAAATTTTGGCCATCGCCTGTTTAACTATTTCTTCTGCGTATTCTGTTTCTCATGCCCTTCTGGAATTAATTTGTTACACTATTTGATGTTATCCCAAAGCTCTGAACATCTTTTTTTTTAATTTCATTTTTCTTCTTTTCTTTTAGTTTGAGTATTCACATTTACCTGGCTTCAAATTCACTTATTCCTTCCTAATCCCTATCAAATTTGCTGATGACACCCTACTATAGATTGAATTACCCACTCTCCCCCTAAAAGAAAAGATATTTGAAGTCTTAACACTCAGTGCTTCAGAATGTGACCTTATTTGGAAATATATCTTTTTTTTTCCTTCCTTCAGATGTTTATTGAGTAGCTAAGGAAATACAAAGATAATTAAAACATGGTCCAAAAGTGAGGCAAATATACATGTAACAGAAAGCAAAGCGCATGATTCGCTGTATCACAGCAGACAAAGAAAGTGCTTTAGGAAATTAAGACTGAGATTGTTTCCAGCCTTGAAGGGGACGTGGCTAATCATGTTAAATGAAATTATTAGAGTAGTCCATGCTCCAAGATGCCTGGTGCTCTTATAAAAAGTAGAAGTTTGGACAAAGAGACAGACATGCACAGTGAGAAAAGGACATGAAGATACAGACAGTAGGTCTGTGTGAATAGGGATGATTGGAGTGAAGTACGTATGAGCCAGGGGATGCCAGAGGTTACTAGAATTAGGAAACATGGGATGACCTTTCTTTAAAGCTTTCAAAAGAAACCTAGTGGTAATCACCCTTAAATTTCAGGTAGATAAAATATGATAAAATATTCTATTCTATTCTGAAAGAAAAAATGATTTTTCGCTTGTGGTACTTTGTTATGCAAGCTCTAGGAACTAATACAATTCTTTTGAAAATGTTCTTCATTTATGTTACAATGATTTTTATTTGTACATTTGCAATTCATTACTGACACATTTCTCATTTCTCCGATAATTTTTTTATTTGTTCATACATTATGATTATTGTTCCACTGGCTCATGTAACACAATAATCATAGTTATTTAAATTTAAATATTTCCAAAATCTGTGGTAATCTTGCAGTGTTTTCTGTTAGTTGTTTTGCCTATAGACATTAGGCTCCATTCTCTTGATTTATTTCATTGCCAGCTTATTTTGTATTGAACACCAACCCTCACATGTAAAACACTAGGAATTAAAGTAAGTACTATTTGTAATTGAAAATGGACATGATTTTTATTTTTCCTATCATGTCCCTTTGTGGACTGTTGTGCCAGTATGTTTAGGAGTTGAGCTAAGTTTAGGATTTTTTTTTTTTTTTTTTTTTTGTAGAGACAGAGTCTCACTTTGTTGCCATTGGTAGAGTGCTGTGGCATCACACAGCTCACAGCAACCTCCAGCTCCCAGGCTTAAGTGATTCTTTTGCCTCAGCATCTTGAATAGCTGGGACTACAGGCACCTGCCACAACGCCCAGCTATTTTTTGGTTGCAGTTTGGCCGGGGCCAGGTTTGAACCTGCCACCCTCGGTATACAGGGCCAGTGCCCTACTCACTGAGCCACAGGTGCCGCCCAGGATTTTTTTTTTTCCCTAAGGCGGAGCCTTGCATCTTATTCTATTGCCCCAGCTGGAATGGACTGATGTGATTAAAAATCACTATAATCTCAAACTCCTAGAATCAAGAATTCTCCTGTCTCAGCCTCCCACATAGCTGGATTTATAGGCATGTACCATTGTGCCTCTTAATTTTTCCGATTTTTAGTGCATATGAGTTCTCATTTTTGCTAAGGCTGATTTCAAATGCTTGACTTCAAGTGATCGTCTCTTCTTAGCCTCCCAGAGTGCTAGAATTACAGGTGCTAGTCACCAAGCCTAATCTTGGTTTAGGTTTTATAGTTATTAAGTTCATTTTCATAATTGCTAAGATTACTTAATTAAACTGGAGCAGCTAAGAAAACAGTGACCAAAGCAAACAAACAACCTTTATAGTGGGAAAAGATATTTGCATATTATGGATTGGACAAAAGCTTGATAACTAATATCTACAGAGAACCCAAACTAATCAACAAGAAAAGATCCAACAATCTCAAATATCACTGAGTAACAGACATGAATAGAACCTCTCTAAAGAAGACAGATGAATGCGTAACAAACATTTGAAAGCATGCTTATTGCCCCTGATCAGCAGAGAAAGGCAAACAAAATTAAGATTACTCTACCATTGTCCTTGAATTTCCTTAGTGTTACTTAAAATGTAGAATGAGGACTGGTTTGCCTGGGAGGTTTTCCTGCATTTTATTTCTACCTTCAGCTTTCAAGCTGAAGGCTGCAGCAACAAAAAAGTAAGTGTTTGGATAAAAACATTAAAGAAATGACACACTAATTCTTTAATTGTATAGTCAAAAAGTAGAAAACTTTGTGAGAGACAAATACAACTTAATTGGGAGGATAGCATCAGGTTTTCTGGTCTTTGATTTTGTCACGTGATTTATCAACTCTCTAGAGCAACTTTCCCCAGTCCAAAGGGTACTCCCTGACCTATTAAAAATCACATTAAAGTTGTCTACACATTACTCCTCATATGTACTTTTCAGTAGTTAGTCTGTCTTACCTCTTTGCACACACTAGAATTTTTATTCTATGAGAACTAGAATCTGATTTGTTTTATTAAACCACTTAGAAAAATTCCTAGCAGGTCTGTTGTTTTTTTGTTTTGTTTTCAAACACAACACAATTTATTGAAAAGAAAGGAAAGAGGAAAACAAAGCCTTTGGCACTGAAGGGGGGGGGGGTCCCCAAGCAGGTTGCCCAGCATGTAAGTTCTTAATAATTTTTTGTTAATGTTTTTTATTTATTGTTTATTTTTGGTTTGTTTATTTGTTTGAAGTACTTTAGATTTCTCTGCAGCTATTTGCAACTTTCTGTATACCTACAATAAACTTGAACAACTTCTGTTTTTTTATTTTAGTATTGCGATATTACTTTTCTCTCTGCTCACCGTTTTTAGAAGAATAAGGATTTACTGTTTCAGTGTTACTGTGTATTCCCAAAAGGTGGCAAAAGTTTGAGAATACACTAGAGTCATAAGTGGATCCTTTCTTAGGGTTTTGTGTAAAATTCTAGGTACAGTTTCCCAAATTCTTGGAGAAAATATAAGTTAAAGTAGCAAAATCTATATCATTATTTTTACTTTTTAGAACAATTTACCTTCTTATTTAATAAAATAAAATAAAATTAATTCTCCCTGTGCAATAGTTAAGATATCTTGTCATTTAATGCATTCTAAAAATTATTACCCACAATTAGTTTATATTTAATCATTCTGAGAACAGATGGCAAAAAATGAATAGCTTTTACATATTCAGAGTTTAAAAAAGCAAATATATTATTGAAAATTCATCGTGAATTACCTTAACAGAATAGCCACGTTTCCAGATAAAAGAAAATTTATTTGAACTCTTACTTTTTACATTTTTCACATACACATTTGTCCTCAATCATTTAAAAATTTAAAGTAAAGTTTAACCTTGCTTCTATTATAGCCATCTAATTATTCATTCAATCTGTCTCTTAGCATGTTCCAATATTTCAATTATTACACATGATTATAAATGACACAGTTGTTTGAAAGGACAGTGTTGCAGATGGTTAATTTCCTATTAATGAGTAGGAATGAACTAGCCATCAATCTATATCTTAGGAAGAAAAGCCCATCAGCTACTTAACCTCAATAATCAAAGTAGCGTATTTGTGTGCATTTTTTGTCCCTTTTCTTGACCTAAGTACAAATTTTGTAACTCTGACTTTCAAAATATTTCCAAAGTATAGTACTTACATGTGGTAGAAAGGATAACACAGCCATCCCAACCACAAAAGGGGTCTAAACTTTATCCTCCGAAATTGTGAATATTTTTCATGGAAGGGGAAATTAGGTTAGGATTAGCTGACCTTGAGATGTGAAAGTTATCTTGGGTTAAGTAGTGGACCCAATATGGTCAAAGGAGTCTTTAAAAGAGAAAAAAGAAGGCAGGAGAACCTGGCAGGAGACCACGAGCCAGAGCGATAGATGAACATGCAGAGTGATAAAAGTTGAAAAGGGGCAGAAAACATATTTTCCCCAGAGCCTGCACTTGCAGCCCCACTGTCACCATTAATTTTGTCCACTGAGACCACTTCAGAATTCTGACTTTCAAAAGAGTAAGATATTTGGGGTTTATAAACCACTGAATTTATAATAATTTCTCTTAGCAAGAACAAAAAACTAACATATCTATTTTCTGTTATTCTTTTTATCTGGATGCTTCCTCCCACTCACTGTGTTATGTCTGGCTCAACATAGTTGAGTGTAATATCCATATCATGCACCAATTATCTATTTGAAGTGGTCCTGTGCTTTTCTCTTACCTGATAGATTAATATTCCTACCAACTACTATTCTACTATAATTTTTACCTGTGTCAGCACCACCAACAACCAACAAATGGAGAACATTTTCTACGTGCAGGCATTGTACCAAACCTCTTGTACTCCTCTTTATGGCATTGTGACCCACTCAAAAAATGTATGTTGTAACTAAAAGTACTGGCCCTAGTTTTGCTATTGACAGAACTGAAAATTAACAACAAATAAATTTGCTGTGGCCTCAGACCGGCTACATAACATAGCAAAAGCTTAAATTCAGATAAGTTAGGATTCAAATCCCTTGGTACAGAAATTATGCTCTACCATTTTCTAATGCAAATATAAATTGATTTCAAATACTTCACCCATCACTAACTCTGTATTGCCATGATAATATTAACTGGGTGGAGAAAAGGCCCTGGAATTAGGCTCAGGGTTATCTGAGATCCTTTCTATGTGCGAAAGCGTATCTAGCATACATTTGCAAGTCATGACGACCACCTCTTTTTGAAAAAAATAAAATCCTCAATCTTAGTACCATATAACTGAATTCCTCACAGCTGAATTTCTAAATTTTGAAGCTGTTCTCATTTTCTACAAAAGGCAGTATCAGTGTTGGCCAACTCTTGCAATTATGCTTCAAATCATATTCTCTCCACCCGTTTAGAATCCTATTGTTACTTGAGAGTGGTTGTCTCTTCAGTATCTTGAGAATTTTCCAACCTCTTCCCCAGTTTACAAAACAATACCTCAGTCTCACCATGTTTTAAAATTAAAAATCCCATGTCCTTTCAGGTATTATCTCATGTCCTTCATTAAATATTTTCTAAAGTATAAGTAATCAATGTTCCCCCCTTTAAAAACAAAAACTTCCCAGACCAACTTTGGTCACAGAACTCTGCACTGTGGTTTAATCTTTACCATCTGCAAAGGCATCTCCCAGTAATGTCATGTTCCCTTGCATTCTGTATTTATTTTCCTGATACTTTAGATCGTCTTTTATTCTTCTAAAAGCATAGTATGCTTGTCAGGAGCTTAGCTAAGCTTGGAAATGCCTGGCTGTCCATTGTTAGAGAGCAGCCAGTTAAGAGAACAAGCCAAAATCAAGGTAACACTCAAGGCTTCAGTCACGTCTTGCCGTCCTATAAGCAAGAGGCTAAAGAGCTCTGGATCCTCTCTGTTCCATTTTGAACCCCAAGAATCAATATGTTGAGGGGCAGTAGATAAACATAAATGTGAAATTTATCTGCAAAGGGGGCCCTAGGCAAAAGACTCCTGCAATGTTATGAACCCAGAGAAACAGGGAAGCTAGTGGGTACGGCTATGAGTGAAGAAGCACTGAGTCAAGGTGAAGAATAGAAGTCTTCAATGTCCTTCTTCCCTCTGATAAGGAGGCTTTGTCCTCTGATGAAGGCCTCCTGTAAAAATGCCTCTGAAAGACAGCATCTTACTTAGAAATGTAGACGACAGTAAGTAAAAGGCTGAGCACTGGGGGTCTGAGTCCTTGACTCCAACTCCCTTTAGGAAGTAATGAGGTTGGGTCTCAGTGCTGGTATGCGGAGGGCAGCATCCCTGCTGAGGCCTCTGTAGGTTTCTATGGTCAGGCTTAAAAATTCACACACATGTGTTTTACTCAGGAACCATGCTCCTCGGGCCTTGTTCATGAAACATTAGCTTCCTAAGGATTCCATTATAAAAGAATTCACTTGAGAGATTGTGTTGCATATTTTAACAACAAAAAGACAAGAACTCCAAAACTGGAACAGTTAGGTTCAAAGATCAGTTGTGCCTTCCCTTAGCTTGTAACTCTGGGAGTTTTGTCCTTTGTTCCACAGATATGATGTATCACAGAGACTGATTCGCCTATGAACCATCCTTCCCTACCTGCGTGAATCCTACCTGATCATAATAAATAATCTTTTTAATGTGTTGCTATATTGGGTTTTCTAGTATTTAATTGAATATTTTTTGTAGTTATGTTCACCAGAGATACTGGCTTATAGCTTTTTTTGGTGTTGAATTTCTGGTTTTGGTATCAGAGTAACACAGACCTTTGAAAATGAGTTGGAGGATATTTCTTCCGTCTTGATTTCTTGCACTAGTTTATTTAGGGGTTGTTTTAGTCACCCGCTGAATGTTTGGCCGGGTTCAGCAGTGAAGTGATTTGGTCCCAGGCTTTTTTTTGATGGGACATTATTTTTAAATGTTTCTTTTTCATTACTTTCTAGTGGTTTATTCAAGCTTTGGATTTCTTCTTGGTTCAGTATTAGTAGGTTGTATGTGTCTGAAAAGTGATTCATTTGTTCTAGGGTTTGTAATTAATTGGCAGTTAGTGGCTTATAATAGTCTCTAGCCATCCTTTAAATTTATATAGTATTAGCTGTATGGTCTCCTTTTCCAAATCTGATTATATTTATTTGAGTCCTCCTGGTTTTTGTTTATTAATCTAATCAAAAGTCTGTCAATTTTATTTTTTAAAAAAAAAAAAACAATTTTTTGGCTCGGCACCTGTGGCTCAAGCGGCTAAGGTGCCAGCCACCTACACCTAAGGTGGCAGGTTTGAATCCCCACCCGTTCCCGCCAAACATCAATGATGGCTGCAACCAAAAAATGGCCGGGCGTGTGGCGGGCGCCTGTAGTCCCAGCTACTTGGGAGGCTGAGGCAGGAGACTCGCTTGAGCCCAGGAGTTGGAGGTTGCTGTGAGCTATGATGCCATGGCACTCTACCCAGGGGGACAGCTTGAGGCTCTGTCTCAAAAAAAAATAAAAATAAAAAAACAATTTTTTTAATCAATTATTTTTTTTACTATGGTTTAAGTTTCATTTATTTCTACTCAAATCTTAATTATTTCTTTACTTCTACTATACCAATAATTTTTAAAGATAACTTTTATTTCTGACCTTATAGCATTTTATACCTGATTCAGAAAAGTAAAGAAAAATTTGTTAATCTTTGTTTATATGACATCTCTAAGGAATAGTATTGGTATACTTATTTTTCATATAAAGGAAGTGATAATCAGGGAGTTTTTAATTCTAACAGGTTATGGAGAATTACAAATTCTTGTAACTCTGTCACTTGTCACCATCTCTCAAAGGTCTACAAATTGTGTGTCTCCTAAAGTGAATCCATGACCTAACCATAACATTGAATATGAGAGAAGTAAGAAATTACACCAATCTAGAACTAAGTCTAATCCTTTCTTAAATCTTTGAACTACTAATGCTACAACTATCACATGATATATTCATCAAATTGAGTTGGACTTTGAAATAGTGTACAAAAATATAATTAAAGAAAAAAATAGCAAGTAAAAATATGAGAGCATCCTTAATTTTTTCAAACCCATTTTAGTAGTTTAACAAAATTAAACTACTTTTTAAATTAAGTTACAGAGAAAAATTAGAAACTGCCTAGCTATGCATAAGAGGGTAGTTCGATAAAAAGTATACATCAATACACTGAGTCATCACATACTAATTGATATTACACTTGGACTTTAGAGATAGTTAGCAGAGATCTAGTTAAAGAATAACAGTTAGTGCTTTTGGTAAACAAGATAAATGATTTTTAATTTCATCTGCATATTTAAATATTGTGAGGAGTATTGCCTAGAATATTGTGACAATATTTTAATATGATTTTCACTGACAAATATAATTTCCCTTTTGTTCTCACTAATCATTCTAGATAACACGAATGTTTCTTCTTGCAGCTTTGAAATGATTGAGGATTTGTAATTGTTCATACAACCTAAATTGAACCATTGTATTTTTGGCAGTAAGTCACTGTCAGGGGTCCAAGAAACAAATAGAGTTCGTTAGCCTTTTTGTGGCTTTCAACATTCTTGTACGGCAAATGAGTGTTCAACAAGCTTGACCTGTTGGCCTGACAAACGTCAGATCCTTTACTATATAAAAGTATTTCATTTCATCACCATGTTTTTTATAGAAAACATATAAATTTAGCATTGTCATTTACAGTGTTTGTATATTTAGTATAATGATCGATTTACATTTGCTCTGTTTTCACTTTGAGCTCAAAATAAGTATGATTATTTTTTATAGATACAAAAATATCTACAGGACATACTGTAGGACAGGACATTATTAATAACATTAACATTTTTCCAAAATCATCGAGCTTCAGTGAAAAAAATGCATTTTAACATTTAACTTTTCTCAATCTAGCCAATAAAGAATGTTATACTTTCATGTATGCTTTGCACATTCCTCTATTATATACATATTCACAATTAAAAATTAAAATGGATAAGAAAATCTGTAGACAATAATGCAAAAATTCAATGTCTTAAAATTTTGCACTTACCATTATGTCAATGATCTATGCCAATGATTTGTATGATTTAACCAACAGAATCTCTATAAACTCCCCGAATCCTCCAGATTGGATACAGGTTGGTCCAAATTACAACACATGAAGAGCTGAGTTAGTATTTGATGTTTTCTTTCTTTTAAAGTTAGCTTCATACTTCAGATTCTAATCTACATTTTTAAGAAAATGATTGTGGTAATAATGTTACCCCACACAAGGAGATGATTTCCTTCCAGGTTTCCAAGAATTTTTTGTGTTTTACTTTAATTTCATGAGAAATAGAATCCTGACCAGGCTCTCTTACCACCTTATACTCACCATTTAGATATTGGGGAGACATTCAATTTCACATTCTCTCTTTAGAAAACAGGTTTCAGAAAAGATGATAACTAAAATTGTGGCACTTCAAACATACCGTACTGTAATATGTCTACTTATACCCTTAGCTCTTTTTTTTTTTAAATACCCTTAGCTCTCATTAGAATGAATGTGTCAGAAAAAATGTCTAGGTCCTATATGTCCTTTATTACCTCTGTCTTAGATACTGGCACAGACACCTGTAAAAAATAAGATTTTAATTGTATTTAGATATACAATATATAAGAGTCTGATATTTTAACTGAATTGTATTGTTGGATAACGTCAACTTCTCATGACACCACAGTCACTTGATTCTTCATTTTTAAGGCCTACTTTTCCTCAGTATCTTCATAGAAAGTATGTGCCTCCTATAATTCTAAATTCTAGTGTCCTTCAGGGTTCTGTCCCCAATGCTCTCTGTATATGGTGATTACCAAAATTATATGTCCAGCCCCAGGCTAGCCATAATAAATACTCCCCTCAGAATTCTATATGTATGCACATACACACACCTAGACTATTTGCACGCATGCACACACACATATGGACACACACATGCACACCCACACTCACACATATAGACCACATATTTTCTCCATTTGGATTTTCACACACATAATACTGAATATTTAATCATTTACTTATTCAAAAATGTTACTGAGCACTTACCACAAGAGAGTACGGCATTCATCACTCACAATTATCATGATTAAAGTAAAACCATGGTTTCGATTCTCTGCCATCCTCAAGGAATTTTTTTTTAAGTCTTCTTTATTTGCTTAAATTATGATACTATTCATACCTTGAGCACATTTTAAAACTGTATTAATTTCTCTTGTGGCCAAATACATAGAAGGTACATTTATTAATGGTCTTAACCATTTTAGGTGTGCAGTTTAGTGATATTAAAGATGTTCGTAATGTTGTGCCACCACCATCACCACCGTCTCTGTAACTTATAGCTTATAAAACAGAAGCTCTGTGCCCATTCAGCAATAACTCCTTATTCCCCGCTCTCTGTGCCCTGCCCCTAGAAACCATCATTCTAATATCATTCTAATTTCTGTCTCTATCATTTTGATTACTCTGTCTCATATAAGTGAAAATATACAGTATTTGTCTTCTTATTACTGATTTGTTTCAATTAACACAATGATGTCTAGGTTCTGCCCAGTAGTAGCATATGTCAGAGTGTCTTCCTTTTTAAGACTGGATAACATTTCATTGTATGTTTGTACCACATTTTGCTTATCCAAACATTTATCAAAGGACACTTGAGCAACCTATGCGTTTTAGCTATTGTAAACAATGCTACTACAAATACAGATATACAAATATCTCTTTGAGTCCCTGATTTTACTTCTTTTGGGTATATATACAAAAGTAGAATTGATACATCATAGAACACATTATTCTTTAGGGGGCTTAATAAGTAAGGTACATATGATTAGGTTATAATGTTTGCATTTTTAAGGTCAAGTCCAAAGTCTTGAATTGTAGTGGAGTCCATCAACCAGGAAGTGTGCCATAAAACCCCTATACTATATTTGATAAGTGGGAATTTACCAAGCCTCCTCCCCTGCTTCTTGAATTTAATTGTTTCTTTCTCCTGTGGGCCTGTAGTTGCTAACCTACTATTTTCAGATTAGTACTGAGTCCGTGGAATGCTTGAGATACTTTAGAATACATTATTTTTGATACATGTTCATGCCTGAATCCTGTTTTCAGTAGTTCTCACTCTCCCTGGGACTTTAATCCTATTCTAAGATATAATCATTTCTCCTAAAAAAACTTCAACTGTAGCCTCCAAACTAAAATCATTGCTTCCACTCTTATTATCCTTTCCTCTTTCCCTAGAATAATCACAGTAAGATTTTTAAAGTGTAAACATACCCAACAAATTCAACATTCCCAGAAAAGAGGGGTGGCAGCTGAAACAATCCCCAGTTTCTCGTGATGATTTATAATGTAGCAGCACAAAATTTGCCTCCAAAGTTACCTGTATTTTCTCCCTGGTATCTAATGACCTACTCATCATGAATTTCTTTCTGTCTCTTAAAAATACAAAGTAGTCTTCTCTTTCAAAGCATATATGAGGCTCTTTTTTTTTTCTTTTTTGGTTAATTTTTGATGTTTATTTGTTTTCCAATTGGAAAATATTCCCTCAATGTTCACATGCCTGACATTTCTCTTCGTTCAAGTGCCACCTCAAATGTCACCTCTCCATGGCAGACTTCTCTCATGATCCCAGCCAAAGGACTCACACAGTCACTTTTACATTATGCATGACCATATTACATTTTCTTCTCTGTTCTTATCACTGTGTGGAATTATCCTATTTGTTCATGTATATTGGATTATAAATAGCAGATTTGTTTAGAGCAAATTTAGATTATAAAATATTCACCACCTTATTAAGTATCCTGTGTCAAAAAGCCAAGCCAGATAGTCTGATCCCTTTACCTCTTACCCACGTCCCCTCATCATACCCAGGAAGGACTAGTGACCCCAACATTCAGACATAAAGGATTTAGGTTATATGAACTTGCTAAACTGGAATGACAATGAACCCCACACCATAGACATTACAACAGATTGTTGTTTCCAAAAGCCGTCGTGGAGTTCACCTGACTGTGGATGTCAGTCTGAATAAACAGTTACACATGTAAGCCTAGGGAGGTGTCATCAGTATTGACTGGGGTATAAGAGGGGACTGGAGGAGAATCTTCCAGAAGGTAGTATTTAGTATAGAAACAAAGTTGAGCTTCCAGAACTAATTTTAAGTTTATCATAGGGAAATGAACTTTCAGTTTTTTAGCATAGTAAAATAATTAAAATATATGCTTACAACAACTAAAAATATACATATGTGTTGTTATGAAAGTTTTGAGATACCCATAAACAAAGAAATGCAATATCTGCATAGATAGAAAAAAATGAGGCCCTCCCCACAATAGGGATCAGGTGAGCACATCGAAACTTGCATGGGTGAATCAGAAAGGAGCCATCAACTGTGTTTCTTGAAAGTGAAATAATGAACCAAAACACACTTTGTCTCAAAACTTTCATAGTGACTTACATATCCGTAAAAGCCACAGAGACTACTTGTTTTTTTCATCCCAGTGGTATTGAAGCCTATCGTTCACCATGAATAATTTCTAATCCAATAAGACTGAATGTACATAATTTTAATAAGCACAAAATTGATAAACAATTAACTGAGATTTTCCATCCTATTAGAATCTGTCTCAATCATAGGAGATAGTTATAAATTATAACAAATAGAGCACAACAAGAAAAAAATATATACCTGTTATAGTCAATTCTAAGTGAAAACAATTTCCAAACAAATGCCATGCTATTCTGTGTTCAACATTTTTCTTTTTTTTTCCCTTATTCCCCAGCTTTTATTTTTTTATTTTTTATTTTATTTCTTATAACATAACTGTGTACACTAATGCAATCATGGGGTGCAGTGTGCTGTTTTCATATATATTTTGAAATACTCTCATCAAACTGGTTAACATAACCTTCATGTCATTTCCTTGGTTATTGAGTTAAAACGTTCATACTCTGCTTTTAGAAAGATTCACTTGTACCATTGTAAGATAAACCATAGAGGTGACCCTACCAATCATCCTCCCTCCCCCCATCCACCCCACTCACGTCCCCCTTCCACCTCCTTCCAATATTCTAAGGCTATAATCAAGAATGTTCGACATTTTTCTATGCTCTTTAACATTTAACTCATATGGAATGTTTAACTCTACTGTGCAGCTGTCAATAGAAAAATGTACAAGAAGCCCATCAAAGGTTATGTGAAACTTTGATTAGAGAAAGAATATATAATGAAATTTTAAATAAATTCAACCAATAAAATATTTAAGAAAAAAGTCAAACAAAACATTTGGAGGGAGAGAGCTTTTATACTTATTTGTGGTCTTTCTTCTTCTTTTCTTTTTCTTTCTTTCTTTCTTTCTTTCTTTCTTTCTTTCTTTCTTTCTTTCTTTCTTTCTTTCCTCAGGAATTTTAGACAAATGGAAGGCTCAGCATGAAGATTGAACATGTTCATGTTTTTTTTTGTTTTTTTTTTTTTTTTACCTGAAGCAGAGAAAAAGGCAGAGTGAGAGGAGGAGTTAACCAGGGGTATCTCAATATGAACTTTGCCATTAACATAAACGAATAGTCCAGAACCATTATCACACTCATAATTCACTTTCATACGGGATATATTTAGTTGTCTCTCCCAGAGAAATGATACTGCACCATACAAGATTAATATAGCTCAGGCCCTGGTGGCCGTTATGTTGCCACAGGTTTATGGTTTTGCTACAGTATTTTGATTTATGGTACCCTTCCTTTTAATAGAGGTTCATTATTTGTACATTAAAGTTGTAACTTACTCCATCATATGGGACTATTAATCAGGAAACCTATATAGATCCTCCCGACACTGCTGCCCTTTTTGACAGTATTGCTCAAGCCGAGTACTCTGTTACATGTGCAGGCCCTCTGTGGCTTAAGATTCACTCCAGCAGCTGGAGAAACATTCTTATTCTCACACAAAATGACTCTTAGGTGTCATTTCATATGTCATTTAACCTAGGTGATTGACTCTTCAATTTAACTAACTCAATACCATCTATTTATTTTGATTTTTGGTAGAGTTTTGGTCTTTAAAAAAATCCAAAACTATAAAACTACACACTATCCTTTTCTTACCGTGTTACTTGGCAAAGTAGCACCAAAGCCAAAACAGACTATTTCTAGACCTTGGCTTTTGGTTCATAGTACTAAGAATCTCTTTTCCATAGATGTTATTTTATCTGAGCAGGAGGTGGTTTAAGATTACATTCAATACTTTTGAGCATTGTAAAATTCTGAAACTCCACACAGGTTTAATCCATTGAAGGTTTAAAGGTATTACATTTCCATGTAACTTTATATTTTGTTCCAGAACTCCATATTTAAAATGAAAAGAGCAATTCTGATGAGATTTATTTGCTAAGGAATATAAATAGTGAATTTTTGATGAAATAATACCACTGAGTAAACTCTACTTAGTGATTTGAGATTTAGGGAGACTTTATTTGGATTTTGAATTTACATAGTAAATTTGGGGAATATAATACTTCATGTCAACATATGAAAAGTAAAAATGATAACTATAATAATAAGATGTCTTGGTTCAAGATATGTACTAATAATACATATTTACCATGCAAAATATTTAAGTCCTTATGACAGAACAGGTATATAGAATTTTCCAAAGGTTAGACAGGCAAATAGATTAAAGGTAACATATTAAGAGTAAATACAGTTATAAAGAATTAGAAAGTTGGTTTCTCTTTTGGGACTTACACATTTATATAGTTTACTTTAAATGTATATAGTTTCCCAATTAAAACACTATTTTATTGCTTAAAAGTTGAGCACAAGTATGCCATTCAAAACTCTGATTTTTACTTTTATTTCATATTAGAAAAATCAAATATGCATTATTTGTATACCTTTTCTCTAGAGGTAAAAAATAAATCTAGTTGAAGCACCATCTGATTACCACACAATCATGTTATTTCTTATTTATATGCCAGTGTATCCTTTATAATTATTACATTAATGTAACAGTCTGATTTCAGTTGTACGTTAGCTAGATTATAGGTAAAACATAAATTTTATGTTTTGCTTCAAAACAAAAAAACTTAATGACTATCATATAGGTAGCACTGTTGGGCAGTGCACTGCCCCCAGCACGGCCAGACTCATGCCCAGCAGGCCTTCAAAGCACCAGCAGGTGGGCTCCAGTAGCGCTGCAGCTGACACCACAGCCAGTCATAGCCAGACCCACTCTCTTTTGTTCTTTCTGCCTTGTGGGGGTAGATGTGTCCTTTCGGCCCCCAGCTTCTCTCCCTGACAGGTAGAGCTCTAGTGGCTGGGCCTGGGAGGAATTGTACCACCCTGGCCTGTAGCTTCTCTCCTTGAGCAGATAGAAGACTAAGGGGTGTGGCCTGAAACTGAGAGTAGGAGCCAAGTTGCACCTAGAGACTGTCCATAGTCTGAATAGTGAGGAGGCCCTAGTGAGCTTTTACACTGACCCCACTGGTTCTTAGGGAGGTGACAGTCAATCCTGAGGAGGGGGGGACAAACTCGTTATTCACTGAAATTTGTTGTCCTAAAGTTTATTGGTGGAAATCCCACCCCCAATTAAAGCAACTACATTTGAACATAGGACATTTACGGCTGAGTAAGGCTAAATGGCATTATAGAGTAAGGCCCACATCTGGTACAAATATCATCCTTTTAAGAACAAAAAGGGACTGAACATGCCCAAGGGAAAAGCCACCTGACGTAACCCCAGAAAGGCAGCCGCTGGGAGAACTTTCCCATGATCCATAAGGTCAAAACCTTGGTTTTTGACTTCCAAACTCTAGAACTGTGAGAAAATAGATTTCTGTCATTGAAACCACTCAGTCTATGGCACTTTGTTAGAACAGCCTTAGCTGACTATGGACTTACTCTGGTTAAGTAATTTCTAAGACACACTGATCTACTCAAAACTATAAAATGACTTGTACAAATCTGTTCATTTGATTGACATGCTGAGTAGGAACAGAGCAGAAGGAAGAGAAAGACAGACAAGGAACCCATGCCAGCTTTGCTTTTCCTTGTAATCTTAGTCCATTTTGCCTGCTACAGTAAAATACCATAGGCTGGGGTGCTTAAAAGTGAGAGACTCTTAGAAATGGTAAGTAAATTCAGCAAAATCTCAGGTTACAAAATCAATGTATGCAAATCAACACCATGTCTATATTCTAATACAGATCAGCTGAGAGTCAAAGTCTCAATTCCATTCATAATAATGACAATGAAAATAAAATACCTAGGAAAATACTTAATAAAGGAGATTAAAGAGCTCTACAAGGAGAACTACACAACACTGAGGAAAGAAATTGCAGACTACATAACAAATAGAAAAACATACCATACTCATGGATTAGCAGAATAAACGTTGAACTTTCCATACTAACCAAACAGGTTTACAGAATCAATGCCATCTCCTGCAAAAAGCCAAGGTCATACTTCCTTGATGTAGAAAAAAATAATTTTATGATTTATTAGGAATTATACATGAGTAGCCAAATCACTCTTCAGCAAAAAGATCAAATATGGAGGCATCACATCTCCATACGTCAACTATATGCATTTCCTACAAGGCTGTAATAACCAAAACAGTGTAGTAGTGACACACAAAAAAAACAGAGACATCAACTAATGGAACAGAATACAGAATCTAGAAATAAAGCTATCTAACTGCAGCCAACTGATTTTTGACAAAGCAGATAATAACACACGCTGGGGATAAAAGTCATTTTCATTAAATGGTGCTGAAAATTTGATAGCCACATGCACAAGAATGAAACAATATCCATATCTCTTACCACTCACAAAATTTAATTCAGGTTGGACAAAATATTTAAATATAAGGTATAAAGCCATAAGAATTCTAGAAAAAAAAGTGGAAAAAACTCTTCTAAGTGTTGGCCTAGACAAAGAATTTATGACTAAGATCTCAATGGCAATTATAGTAAGAACAAAAATAAATAAATGGGATTTGATTAAATTAAAAACTTCCTGCCAGCTAAAGGCACAATCAATAGAGCAAATAAATACCCTAGAGAATGGAAGAAAATATTTGCTTGCTATGCATCTGATAAATGGCTAAATATACAGAATCTACAAAGAACTCAAGGACATTAGTGAGAAAAAAATCAAGCACCAGTAAAAGAGGGAGAAAAACATGAACATAAGATTTTTAAAATAAGATAGTCAAATGGTCTACAAGCATGAAAAAAAATTCTCAATGTCACTAATCGTCAGAGAAATACAAATGAAAACCATAGTGAGATATCACCTCACCCTTGTTACATTGGCTTTTATTAAAAACTTCCCAAACAATAAATACTGGTGTGGATGTAGAGAGCAAGGAACACTTGTAACTGTTGATGGGAGTGCAAATTAGTACACACTCTATGTAAAACAGTATAGAGACTCCTCAAAGAACTAT
The DNA here is from genome assembly GCF_000181295.1 of Otolemur garnettii. Taxonomy (NCBI): domain Eukaryota; kingdom Metazoa; phylum Chordata; class Mammalia; order Primates; family Galagidae; genus Otolemur; species Otolemur garnettii. The sequence goes on along the minus strand of NW_003852404.1, from coordinate 15,574,185 downwards.
TAGTAGCCTACCGTTTGATCCAGCAATCCCATTACTGGGTAACTACTCAAAGGAAAAGAAGTCATTTTATCAAAAAAACACCTGAACTCAAATGTTTATTATAGCACAATTTACAATTGCAAAGATGTCAAATCAACCTAAATGCCCATCGTTTCATTGGTGGATTAACAAAATGTGGTATGCGTATATCAGGAAGTACCACTCAGCCTTAAGAAAGGATAAGTCAATGCTTTTGCAACAATTTGGATGGAACTGGAGACCATTCTCATAAGTGGAGTATCTAAGGAACAGAGAAACAAGCACCATGTGCACTCACTCTTACTTTGGAACTGATAAGCACACATGTGCATAGAAGGAAGTAAAATTCATTGGAAATCAAGCAGAGAGAGAGAGAAGAAGATGAGGGCCAAAACCTACCTAACAGATACAATGAACACTATCTGTGTGATGGGCACAGTTATAGTGCTAACTCAGGTATCACAAAATTAATCCATGTAGCCAAGAACATTTGTACCCCCTTCATATTTTAAAATTTAAAATAATTGAAAAAAGAAAGCAAAAAGATAAGAAGTATATTTCTCACATTTGTTGAGACTGTGTCAATGTCTCAGAGGATTCAGTGACTGGTGAGGGCTCACTTCCCGACTCAAAGATAACTGTCTTCTTGACTTTCATCATGTGGCAGAGGGTGAGGGAGCTCTGTGATGTGTCTCTGATAAGGTTACTAATCCCAGTCATGAGAATTATACCCTCATGACCTCATCACCTCCCAAAGGCCCCAACTGCATATATGATCATTTTGAGGGTTAAGATTTCAACACATAAATTTTGGAGAGATGCAAACATTCGACTTATAGGACTTGTGTGAATGAACACTACATATATATATTAGAGTTTAACTTTCAACTACTGACCAAAATTCAGTCCAGAAAACCCAAGTTGAAAAAGAGCCTGAAGAAGTCACATTAGCTGCATGAGGGCAGGGCCTTTGATTTATTTACTGTGGTGTCCTAGTGGCTAGTGTAATATTTGCCAAGTAGCAGATATGCCATAAATAAATGAAAATAAATGAGTAAATGAAGTACCTCATTTACTGGCTAAAAACTAAAAATAGTATCCTAATAATGGAATAAGAGAAAGTGATATTTATTTAGACCACTAGCAGTATGTCATGCATACACCTTTATTGGTCATTAATTTCAAACAGTGCTCTCTATCCCAATTCTGATCATCACATATAGCTCAGTACTCAGGGTAGACAAGATTACCCACTGGAAATTTCTCACTCATTTTATAGAAGATAAATTCAAAGCCTAGAGAAATGAGCTGTTCATGGCCACGTAACTGGTCAAAGGCAGTCCTTGGACAGGACACCCACTACGATGTTCAGACCCCGTATCGTCCTATGAAGAATGAAGACAATGTTTATATCATTCTAAGCCACATAAAAGTATACCTCTCATTTATTCTTATCTGGTTAACTGGAAAATTACATTTCCTTATCTTTCGCTTGCCACGTATTCTTGATTCCCCCTCTAGCTTCCCAGTACATGGCTGTGTTGTAGTCAGGTGAGAATGTGCCTTCACATTTGTACCCGTCCTCAGCTACAGGACATATTGTTCTCGTATATTTTATAATTTTGAATGTATTGCATGTCATCTATGAGCAATATTAAGGAAAACTCAAGGATATCATTGATAAGTATTTGTTAATTTTGACTTGGTCCCCTCAGCCAATAGGTCTCCTATTTAGAGTGGTGTATTTCAATAGAACTATGACTTCTAAATTATTCCAAAGGAAATGTCACTAACTAGATTTATGATGTTGTTCATTTCCTCTATGTCAAGCCTAGGGTAAAGATCTGTAGTATGACAGTGGCAGGCAATTTCTAATTACTATTTGGATTGTAGAAAAAAATCAACTACCATCAGAAGAAAATGTTCATGTTTTAAAAGATATTAAATATAACTTCCACCAAATATAACTTCCTATGCTAAGGTGATCAACAAATATAGCATAGATAAAATGACATAGTTATTTTATTTCACAATGATGTATTTGCCAAGACTATTGACATAGAATTTTGGGGGTCCTATTTCCAAATAATGAATAGAATTCATTTTACTACGAGAATTTGAGATTTTCTACAGCCTTTTTTGATCAAGGAAAACAGATAATCATTTCTGGCCTACTTTTGTCTTTGGCTCTTCCATTTGTGCATACAAATTTAGACCAACAGAATTCACTTCACTATCCCAACCACCATCGCCACTCTGCATAAAGATCACCAGTCAATCTAATGCTTAATGGATAGAAAAGATATCAAGTAGTGTATAGTATTAAAGAGGTTTTCCAAGTTTTTTTTTTAACAGAATAAGTAATTTAAGAATTTAATATAACTGCAGGCTAGCAAAGGTAGGCTGTAGCCCACCTTTCTAATTCAATTAATTGGCTATCAAATTGCAGAGAAACATGATTTTCTCCTTGAGGTAAATGACTAGCTTTCAGAGTTCTTAACATAGAACTATAATTATATGCAGCAATCATCAATAAGGAACCCCTAGAAATACAGAGCTAGATACCAATTGATTAGGGGAAAACATAAAAAAAAAAAAAAAAGAGCAAGACAAAGAAAATAAAATATAAAAAAAATTGCCTCTCTATTTCCTGGTAATTAAGGATGTCCACTGATTCAGAGAATAAAAGAATCAGGTATTGGGTAATAGGAATTCAATTTCAGTAGGGTGGAAATCAATAACTAATCTTATGCCAGGAAATAAGAGTTGAACTATTGATTTAATGAGGAAACTCTCCTTTTAAAAGGTGGAAAGGAGAGTAGGAAAGGACATAGAGAAGGAACATATGCATCTTCTTTTTTTGGAAAAATAAAATTATGTTCTTTTCAATTTTTTTCTAAGAGAAATTCAAAGGAAAATATCATTAAAAAGGTAAATAAATTTAATACCATATTATGAATCATAACTATAATAAACATATATTTATTCTGTATACGGTCCTAATTTCAAAAGTCTAATTCCGTTAAGTGTTTCTATCTCTGAGATCCTTTAAACTGCTTCGCAGTTATAATCTCATAGCTCCAAAACCGATATTCTCAGATAGTATACTCCTAAATGAACTCACTTTTTCTGTGTTAATGAATTGGAATATTTCTTCATAACCCTACAGAAGTCAGTTCTAGAAAGGTCATTTGAAGATGTTTATAAACTTAAGCAATAACATGTTTTAAATTCATGCTTTAAATTCTTTAAACTATAAGCCTTGAAATCATGTGTATGTATGGCCGTGGGTGTGGGTGCGAAGTCAAACAATGCTGAAACTACAAGCAGAAAGATCAATTGAAAGCTTCAAAATAAAGCATTTAGAACAAACCTGCCTGAAAGCATTGAAAAACACAGAGGGTGTCTAAAAAATGTATATACAATGTAGAATGGAAAAAATACTATGAAAGTTGCAATACTTAGGTCACATTTGAAGTTTTAAATTAAAAGATATACAAGATACAATATACAAAATAAAAGATATTATTGGTATACATTATTATAATTTTAATAAAATTTTTTCATTTCTTAAAATGTGTACATATATGTATGTGTGTATATATGTGTGTGTGTGCGTATGTGTGTGCGTGGGGGGGTATCGTCTATCTATATCCTGGAATCTATGGTTAACATGTGTAACTGAAAATACTAACCTTTTACTTTGATCCTAGTATCAATAAATCATTAGTCATTATATTTATTAAAATTTGTGCATTATTTTATGTGCAGTCTTACTTACAAACAATTTAAAAAAGACCAGATTAGGATGCAATTTACCTGTCCTTAAAACAACAGCATTTCCAATTGTTTACTAGAGAATAATCCTAATCTATGAAACTTTGCAAAGTAGTCAAGGATGCATAATTCAGAGAAAACCAATATTGTGTAAAGATATGTAAAATTCATTAAGCAGTAGTTTTAAATTATGACTCTCAGCAGAAACTACTTAGTTTTAAAATTATGTCAGCAACGTTTCAGCATACATTTTTTATAAGTTAAAAGCATATGAAAATAGAAGTTTCTATTGAAATTATTTTTGATTGCATTTCAAGTTGAAAGTAAAAAAAATAGGAAGAAGCTTTGCATTTTAGAATTCATATCGTGACTTATAAATTACAAAGTCAAAGAGAACAATTGAACTGATTTCATTATTAGTTTCAGTGCTTCCATCAGTTCTATTTTAATCTATCATAGAAAAAAATCAAAAGCCATAATATTTGATAGCTTTCTAGGGAGGGCAGTCTGCTCATTCTTTGGGTCATGTGCTCATGAGATCTTAGAGATAGAACATGCTTAGACATTGGGTGAGGTAGAGTGGCTATATGAGTTTGCTAGATCTTTGTCTTAGTCTATTTTCTGTTGCTTATAACAATATCTGAAACTAGGTAATTTATGAAGAAAAAGAATTTTTTTAAAATTATAAATCCAAGGTGTGGAGGAAGCATATGGTGAGAGCTTTCTTACTGGGAGGGACTCTCGGCAGAGTCTGAAGACTGTGTCATTTGGCCTTGGGGCTGGACATAGTAACATGCTAGCTCAGGTCCCTCTTCTGCTTCATGTAAAGCCACAAGCTCCTTCCATGGTGACCATTAATCCATCAATCCATAGATGGATTACTCTACTTATGAAGTCAGCACCCTTAGGATCCAATCACTTTTTAAGGGCTTGACGTTTCAATATTGTCACATTGGGGATTCAATTTCAACGTAAGTCTTGAAGGGAAAAAATCTTTAAACCATTGCAGTCTCCCATACAATATAACAGACTATAGCAATTTATTTTCTCATCATATGGGAGACTAGAAGTCTAAGAGCAAGATGGTTGGCTTCGTTTCTTCTGGGGGGCAGGGTCTCTCTTTGACTTGTTGTTGGCAATCGTTCTGATTCCCAAGGTGATCATGCGTCTGTATAGGATTGTGCCTGGTTTGCTCTTCTCATAAGAATACATGTCATAGTGGATTAGGATCCACCCTAATGGACTAATGTGCTCCTAATTACTTTTTAAAATACCCTTTGCCAAATAAAGTCACGTTCTGAGGTGACGGACACTAGGGGGCCAATATATATGAACCTTGCGGTGACACGGTTTAGATCCTAACAGTGGTGGTAAGGAGAATGGTGTGAGGTGCAGACTGGCTCATGCCTCCGTGGGGATGTAGTAGCATGCTATACTAGAAATAATTTCTTTACCTCAAATACCTTTGGTAAAACATCTGAAAATCTCACAATACTTGGTGGGATTTTATTTCTTGTTGCTAATCCACATCATTTAATATTCAGGTTAACATGGCACTTAATTGAAACAGCTTCTGAGTTTGCAGGATATCTGCCAAGTGAGGTAAAACATAATTTTGGGGAGAAGATTGTGAGTTTCATGGTTTATTTATTCATCTCAAAAATTCTGCCATGTACTTATTTTCTTTATTCTTCCTCTATTTAGCTATCATCCTAAGATTTTCTTTCTTTCTTTCTTTCTTTCTTCTTTTTTTTTTTTTTTTTTTTTTGCAGTTTTTGGCCAGGTCTAGGTTTGAACCTACCACCTCTGGCATAAGGGGCCAGCGCCTTACTCCTTTGAGCCACAGGTGCCGCCCCCTATCATCCTAAGATTTTCATCTCTACAAATGGAGGTGACTTCTGCATACATTCTTCCTCAAAATTCATAAACTAAATATTTAACAATTATAATAAAAGTATTAAAATATTTTGTAATGTCTTAATCAAGAAAACATATAGGCATTCATATAACATATTAGAGCATGTATTTACTGCCTTTGTATATAAGTAAGGATGAAAACAAGTTTATTATTTACCACCATTATTTTTATTTTTGAACACTGTCTGAAATGGCAATCTGTGGGAGTTAGTTCTGTAGTGTAGTTTAGCTCACACGTTTCTGGAAGGACTGCTGACCAGAGTACAGTTTCCTCCCATATTGTTGACACATTGCACATAAGGCTGGTGATTTACACAGGCCGTCTGTCACCCGGCAGCTCAGGGCTAATGTTTGGAGGGCCTGTTTGACCAGAGGCCAGGACACTGCCCCTCCAGGTGCCACAGGCAACCTAATTGGTATCTTGAGGCTGAGAACAGAGTAATTAGCTATTGCCTGAGTCCTGCCCAGGTACATATGGGAATCACCCAAGTGAGCTAGGAAACTTAAGTTTATCCCCTAACTTATAAATTGTGTGATGTAATCACATGATGTGTTTTCATAATTTCCCCTCTTTTGTTGTTTCTCTCTTTTTTTTCTTTTTTTCTTTTTGACCATTAATGATTTCTTGGGGTGTCCAGCTTTGAATTACTAAAATTAACTTTATGTTGTCAACATGATTTATGGTTTTCTACTAAAGAAAGAGACCTTTGAGAGAATGGACCTGTGCTGCCCTTGGTAGATGCTACTAGTGGTAGCAAACACCTCTCACAGGAGCCCATCAGTTACTTCACTGGAAATAAATGAGTCTAAGTCTTTTTCCATGTTGTCTGCCCTTAGTGCAGTTTATGGTAAAGGTCATGGGGAACCCACCCTACAGAGCCTCATATAGTATATAACTCTGTAAAATAACTGGGCTAATAAATATATATGAAATGAAATATCAAATTAATTACTGAAGAAATGTAACTTTAAACAGAAGTATTACAGTTAATTCAGGAGTAGTCTGGAGACACACAAGTTAAATAAATTGACGTGTAGGGGGTAAAAAACAAATTTCTGGCCTTACTTCACTAAATAATGCTATGGTTAGGTTGACGTCCTCCCCTGACACTTTGCATTCATTACCCATGGTTTATTATTTATTCAACTCTTATTTTTTATGGCAAATATATAAATTTTTAATGATTTAAATGAAAGGTTATGCATTTTAGAATATTATATGTAATTAAAAGTTAGAGTAACAGCATTTATTTCTTCAGATTACAATCACATCTTGGAACTTTTTAAAACAATTGTGCCATGGGAGAATTTTAATTCTATGTAAATGACTGTCCTCTGCACCACGAAATGATGATGAAATGTTTGAAAGGATGAAAGTGATGAGAGAATATTTTCTGTTCATCAAACTGCATGTTGTAAAACTGTTTTCTATGATCCTCTTACATTAACTGATGAAGGATAAAAGAATATTAAATTTTCTCAGATGAGTTATAAATTTGCACTTGTTCATTCTTAATGGACATCAGAATATGAGGTATTTCATCTTATATCGTCTAAAAATGCTAACTTTACCTCATCCCTGGCAATGAAATAAGGAAAGGGAGAGCAATCAAGGGTAAATTCATCCTAAGAATTACTATTAAATATAGAATGGCTGAAATTTAATAAAGTATCCATGAGGCTGTTTTGAGAATTGAATGTAATAGAAAAACTTTTTTTCAAACATATACACAAGCACTGGAATGTTACATATTTAGTTTTTGAAAAAAAAAATAAATTTGGGGGGAATAAAAATTCAGAAAAAAATCTCAAAAGAAGTAGTAACATGGCACTAGATTTATGGCCCTATTCACAGCAATGCAGCTCTTGAGCTTAATCCATGGACAGTGAATTTAATGCTAGATTATAAATATGGCTGAAGTGAATTTAATTTAATTTCACTGTCACAGTTATAGTATTGAATGTATCCAATGGCAGAAATTATAGGTACTTTTAAATGGTATATATCCAAGACAAATAGTTTCATAAATTATTCACTGAGACTTTTTCATCCAAGAATTGATGAATAATTATGTATGGAAACATTGTTACAATAGGTTGAGTGTTAAGAAATTATATATAGCATGAAAAACAAAAAAAAAATTAAATTGTGGAAAACAAAACCATAGATTGAACTATTTAAAGTATCATTTCATTAAAATCAAATTTATAAGCTTCTACTTCAGTTATGGTGAAGGTACAAAAACTGATTTATTCTTCTATTAAACCAAGATCTGTCAATCTTGGACAATAAGCAAAATAAAGCAATAATTCCTAAGAGAAGGTAATAAAAAAAGTAAATCCTTTGTTTATGCAACTTACATCTTGAAAAGAATGTCTATGCCTAATTACAGAGAGGGTGAACATCAGGACTGGGTAACATCAACTCTTGTTAAGTTGAGGACATAGAAAACAGAGTTCAGAGAGACCAAGGTGGCTAGAAATTCACAGATAAAACAACAACAACAATAAAAAATGTGGAGGAAGTGAATCCACATGGTATAACATACTATGGGAGAAGAAGTTTTATGTAACAAAGAATTACAAAGCACAACAACAGATACAAATTACACAAAATTTCATGGACTAGTAACAAATTCATGATATTTATGCATCATAGAGGGCCAAGAACTCTTCATCAATTTAAATATGACTGAGAGTTAGAACATCCTCTCCTGGTGACACTGCTCAGAAGTGTCCCATGCCTGTCCTGCACAAATGGTTACAGCCCAAAGATAACAGGAAAAAAAGGGAAAGCTATTCCATGCTCATGGATTAGAAGAATTGATATTGTTGTAATAACCATATTACTCAGATCAGTCCACAGATTCAATGTAATCCCCACCAAAATACTAATGACATTTTTCATAGAAACATAAAAAATAATCTTCAAATTTATCTGCAGCCATAAAAGATGCAGAACAACCAACACCATGCTGAGCAAAAACTACAAACCTTGAGGAATCACATCATCTGACTTCACATTATGCCACAGAGCTGTAGTAACCAAACTACATAAAAAACAGTCACACAGACCAATGGAACAGAATATAGAACCCAGATAAATTCACATGTCTGGATGGTACTTGTGGCTCAAAAGGGTAGGGCACTGGCCCCATATGCCATAGGTGTCAAGTTCAAACCCAGCCCCAGGCCAAAAATAAAATTCACATCTCTTTTTTGGCCAGGGCCAGGCTTGACCTGCCACCCCCAGTATATGGGGCTGGGGCCCTTCTCCTTGAGCTTCAGACGCTGCCCTAAATTCACATCTCTATAGAATACTTACATGAGGCAATGTTGTCAAGAACATAGAGTAGGAAAATGTCTCTTCAAAAGTGGTACTGTGAAAACTGAATATTTATTCTTTCTTTCTTTCTTTGACAGAGTCTCACTATGGAATTCTGTGGCATCACAGCTCATAGCAACCTCAAACCTCAAACTCTTCAGCTTATATGAATTACTTTTTTTTTTTTTTGAGACAGAATTTCACTTTGTTATCCTGGGTAGACTGCCATGGTGTCATCATAGTTCACAGCAACCTCAAACTCTTGGGCTCAAGTGATTCTCTTGCCTCAGCCTCCCAAGTAGCTGGGACTACAGGCGCCCACCACAACGCCCAGCTATTTTTTTTTTGTTGTTGTTGTTGTTGTCATTGTTGGTTAGCTGTCCTGGGCCAGGCTCCAACCCACCAGCCTCAGTGCTTGTGGCTAGCGCCATGACCACTGTGCTATAGGCACGGAGCCAAAATTCAATATTCTCATGTGGAAGAATAAAACTAGACCACCGTCTCACACCCATATGCAAAAATCAAAGCAAATGGATTAAAAACTTAAATCTAAATTTTGCATGATGAAATGACTAAAAATATTAAGGAAATGCTTCATGCCATGATAGGTAATGATTTCTTGATGAATAAAAATACTCCCACACAACAAAGAAGGTAAAATTTGACAAGTGGAATCACATCAAGTTGAAAAGTTGCTACTCAGCAAAGGAAACAGTCAGCAGAGGAAAGAGATAACCCACAAAATGAGAAGAAATATTTGCAAACTAACCATTTGAAACAAGGCATAATAAGGAGAATATATAAGGATCTCCAACAATTCAATAGGAAAAAGTCAAATAATCTGACTAAAAAGTGGGAAAAGGATCTGAAGTGACATTCTCCAAAGAAGACATGAAAACAGTGAGCACATACATGAAAAACGCTCAACATCATTACTCATAAGAGAAATGCAAATCAATACTACAGTGAGATGCCATGGCACCCCAGTCAAATGGCTTTTATCAACAAGAGGATACAGGACAAGCAGCGTCCCAGGCAGCTCAGTGGAGCTGGGGGGTGCAGATGGGCTGCCTCCGTCTTGGCGGTGTTAGTGCGGTGGCAGCAAGCAGAGGAACCAGAGGGCTGCAGGGTGGAGGGGGGACCCACAGGAGGCTGTAATAGCCAGAGGGGCCGGACAATTGCTGGGGAAACACCAGCACTTTAGGGAGCACTTCCCTCCCTTGCACTTAAAGCTGAACAGTGAACTCCCATTTTCTAGGCCTGGGAATGAGGAATTGCAGCCATTCATTCAGGTCCCGACAGACTAAACGTAACTGCAGAGTGCCCCATGTGGCTATGTATACCCCTAGACAAAGAGCTCAGAGAGACAGACAGACAGACAGGGGTAGAGAGAGAGACACAGAGAGAGAGAGAGAGCTTTTCTCTCCCCACTTGGGGTTTCTCTTCCTGCTGGGAGCTCTGCTGTTTCTGTATTCTTTTCTGTAAATAAATCCTGTCTTGCCACTGATCTGTTGTCCGCGGATTCATTCTTCCAATCAACAAGAACAAGAAGCTACTAAACAGGAAATTCTGGTATCAAAGACAGGCAATAATGAATGCTGGTGAAGATGTAGAGAAAGGGGAACTCTGCACACTGTTGGTGGCAGTGCAAATTAATGCAACTGCCATAGGGAACAATATGAAGGCTTCTCAAAAATCTAAACATAGAACTACCCTATGAAATTGCTGGATATATATCTAAAGGAGGTGAAATCAGTATATTGAAAAGGTGTCTATGCAGCCCCATATTATTGCAGCACTATTCACATATTCAAGATTTGGAATCAACCTATTGTCCATCAAAGGATGAGCGGATAAACAGAATGTGTGTGTATTTGCCTGTGTGGGGGGGGGGCATAAAATGAAATATTATTCAACCCTAAGGAAGAATAAAATCCTGTCATTCACAACAATGTGAAGAGAACTGGAGAGTTTTGTGTTAAGGGAAATAGTAAGCACAGAAAGAGAAATTTCATGTGTTCTCATTCATTTATGGGAACTAAAAATTGAGGCAATAGATCTCATGTTGATAGAGATAGAATAATGGTTACTAGAGGCTAGGAAGTTAGAGAGGAGGGGCCATAGAATGCGAATGGTTAATGGGCTCAAAATACAGTTACAACTTAGATAAAATGAATAATATTTGATAGCACAACAAAGTAACTGTAATCAATGACAAGTTAGGGTACACTATAAAATAACTTAAAGAATAGAATTGAATATTCCTAACACAAAGATAAATCTCTAATGTCATGGCTATCCCAACTGCATGGATTTGAATAATTCACCATATGTCTGTATCAAAGCTTCACATGTACTCTATAAAGATACATATCTATTATGCACCTGAGACAATTCAAAATAAAATTTAAAAATAATTTAAAACTTTCTAAGTTATATTTTTATTAAAATAAAATGGATTGCAAAATATTTTTTTGAAAACCTGTTGGTGATTTCATTTTGTCTTATATACTGATTCTTAATAAAAAGTAATTATTGAAGTCTTTTGAAAGTCATATAAAATGTTGCTATTTCAAATAAATGTCCTGTTATAGAAAAAGCATATCATTGACATATGTAACATTTGTATTACATGAATCTCTCTCCAAATGAGAAAATGTTTTCTATCTGAACACTCCACTGTTAGAATTTCATTATTCGACAATACCAGTGAAATGAAATTATAGAGCAATAATATTCAAAACAGGTCTCTCTGTATTACAAATATTTGCAGATGACAAAAGCTGACAGTAAAAGGTGAATCTTAATAATTGGAAAAATGTTATAAATTTTACAAGGCAAAATGTATTTGTAAAGCTGACCTCATTCTTAGTATAGCAAGAAATGGTAGCCAAATAGCCATAAATAAAAAGGGGGCATTGACTTGTGGAAAGTCCTACATCATCACACATGGGAGCACACACACACACACACACACTTCCAGGACTCAAAACTGTTTTCCTCCGTACTTCATTATTCTCTGAAAGGTACGACCACCGAAAATTTGTTGCACTGAATTGTCAAAGAATATCTAGTAAATATTTCAGAATTTCCCAGGAATTTTTAATTTACATGTAGAGAATCAAGAAAATGTACAGAATTGGACATATTTATATGTATGTGTTTGTCTTTAACTCATCTATGAGGAAACATTTGGAAAAATTTGAGAATTCCAGTCTGTTCTGTCGAATATGATATCTCATAATGACTTTGTCATTGATTATATTTTATTTCCATTCCAGAGCAACCACTTGATGTATACAAGGCTTTTGTTTTCAATTCTATGTTTCTGAATCACAAAATTTGATCTCCAGCTCATATTCCTCCTCCAAGTTCTGATGTCAACTTCACTGTCATACCTCTGGGGAAGCTCTCTTGATACCATCTTGACTAAATTAAACTTCTTTACTGGTATTTTCCTAGAGCACTAGACAGCCTCTCCACTGAACTTATCACTTAGAAGTTATATATTAATTTTTATAGTTACTTGATTTATGAAATCTATAGCAATTCTTCTAGCCATGTAACAACAAAACTATTGGGTGTGAGTGTTCCTGTTTTCTTTTCCCCAAGTTTTTATCTGCCACTCTGAGCACTTTGTCTGAGACACAGTAAGCACTTAGAAATTTTTACTATAATTTATTTTTATTTTTTTCTTTATTAAATCATAACTGTGTACATTGATGTATTTATAGGGTACAGTATACTGATTTGCTATACAGTATGAAATGCTTACATCAAGCTGATTAGCATATCCATCACCGGGCAGTGCCTATGGCTCAAAAGAGTAGAGCGCCAGCCCCATATGCCAAAGGTGGCGGGTTCAAGCCCAGCCTCGGACAAAAACTGCAAATAATAATAATAATAATAAAATAAAAAAACATATCTATCACCTCACTTATTTCTTGTTTGTTGTAATAAGACAATTATACTCTTTTCTTAATAGTTTTGAAAAGTACCATTGCATTATGCACATTAGGTGAGGTCCCCCCCAAATACCCTCCTCATCCCTTCTGCTCTCCCTCTGTTTCCCTCCTACTTTCTGAACTATATCTATGTTTTACCACTTGTATGAATGTATATGTGATAATATGTTGATTTTATAGTAGTATTGAGTACATCGGATACTTTTCTTCCATTCTTGAGATAATTTACTAAGTGGATACTTTACTAAGCGGAATCTTTTCTATATAAAAAGATTATGTATAGGGTGACGCCTGTGGCTCAAAGGAGTAGGACACTGGACCACCTGGGTGACCTTGCCCAGGAGGGGAGTAGGGAGTTTACATTAGCCTTTTCATTTCCAAATGGAGCTCCATTCAGATAAACATAAAAGATATGAAGTCTCCATTTTTATGACTGCAAAGTATTCCACAGTGTACATATACTACAATTTGTTAATCCATTCATGAGTCAGTGGGCACTTGGACTGTTTTCATGTCTTGACAATTATGACTTGGGCTGTAATAAACTTTTTGGAGCAAATGTTTTCATTGTAAAATGATTTTTGATCATCTGAGTATATTCCTAGTAGAGGAATTACAGGATCAAATGGTAGGTCTACTTTTAGTTCCTGGAATATTCTCCAAACTACTTTCCAAAAAAATCATATTAGCTTGCATTCCCACCTGCAGTATAATTGTTCCCTTCTCTTTGCATCCATGCCAATATCTGTAGTTTTGTTATTTAGTGATGTGGGCTAATCTTACTGAGGTTAGATGATATCTCAAAGTGGTTTTAATTTGCATTTCTCTGATGATTAAAGATGATGAGCATTTTTTCATGTGTTTATAGGCCACGAGCCTGTCTTCTTCAGTGAAGTTTCTATTCAAGTCTTGCCTGCATAGAAGTGGGGTTATTTTTATTCATTAGTTTGAGTTCTCTGTGGATTCTAGTTATCAGACCTTTGTCAGAAGCATAACCTGCAAAAATCTTCTCCCATTCTGCAGGTTGTCTGCTTACTTTATTTACTGTGTTCTTGGCTGTGCAGAAGCTTTTTAGTTTGATCAGGTGTCAGTAATATGTTTTTGTTGTTGCTTCAATTGCCTAAGGAGTCCTCCTCATAAAATATTCTCCAGGCCAATTTCTTCAAGTGTTTTCCCTAAGGTGACCAGATTTTAACATCGGTAAAGTGGAACACCATTGACCGAGGGTGGAGGTGGTGGGGGTGGGAGGGGGAAGAAGTTTGTTAGCAATGGCTAGCTTAAATGTAAACTAGATGACTTTTCTTTGTTCCAACAAACTCAGCTTACTTTTTAATTTTCCTCTTTTTCTGCAGGTGCTTTCCCTTGCCAAGAATGGAGTCTTTGGTCCCCATTCTCCCTGCATATAACAATGAACTTTAATAGAGATTGCACTAAATCTGTAGATTGATTTTAAAAAAAATCTGTACATTACTTTGGGTAGTATAGGCATTTTAACAATATTGATTCTTCAGCATGAGCATGCTATGTTTTTCCATTTGTTAAATTAATTACTCAAGCTTGTTTTTTATCAAATCGTGTTTAAAGTAGGCAGTAAGAAATTTTTGTGTGGGGAAAATACAAGAGATGTTTTGTTTATGGGCAAGTTAGTGAATAATAAAATTAATAAAGTACAAATTAATAAATTTATTTTAATAATTTATAATTTAACACAACATAATATTTCACAAACAGGCCTTCCTTTGTTGTGCACTCCACATAGTATTACAAATAAATAGTGTCCCCTTTTTCCCCAGCTTATTATAATGCTCCTTAAAATGTTGCTTTGGAGCTCCTCCCATTGTTATAATGAGATTTTCCGGCTGAGGCCATCCTAGACATTTAACTCCAGTTGAAATGACCCATATATCCCCCGCTAAACTGGCTCTGCCTATTCCACAGTTGTCAGCACAGTTGTCTGGTCTACACTAGTCTTTTTGATTTCCCCAATGATTATTGTTTTAGAGATTTGCACAACAAATAATACCCAGAATAACAATACCAAGACTGATAATTACAAAGAACTACAAGGTCTGACAATTAAGTTTACAAACTCATCCTACAAAAAGTTCTGTTTACCTCACTGCTGAATATCACATGGTTACCCGTGAAGTACTCTCCTTGGGAAGCTATGCACCACACCAGCTCCTCGGCTACCCAGCTAAGCATTTTGGAACTCCTTTTCTGGAATGACTATCAGAGCCGTCCTTGTAAGAGGTATGACAATTAAGTTCATGAACATGCCACTGTGTGCTTAGATTGGCAACTGTACAAATTGGTGTATCAGTGTCTCACAGCTACGCTCATGTCAGTGTGTGACTGTGTCTTGCTGAATGGTGTTCGTTATTGTTGTTGCATATTTGTTTGTGCCATATGACAACAGTTATAACTGTCATTCCAGAAAATGAGTTTCAAAATTGTTTTGAAGGGTGGACTAGGCACTGGAGTTAGTGAATAGCTCCCCAAGGGTAGTATTCCAAGAGTGATGGGAGTGATATTCAGCAATGAGATATATACCATGTTTTTCTAGGATGAGTTCAGGAACTTAATTGTTAGACTATATATGTTGGAAAAAATAAAAGTAAACTTAAAGATGTTTTATCACAATTTGATCTAGTTTCAAAGTCAGATCTCTTTAGAATAAACACCAATTCAAAAGCCAAAGGTAATTAAAACCAAGAAAATTTTTAACATTCACATATGAGTAATAGAAAAGAGAGAAGACTGCATCGTTAGTGTTTAGTGGAATATTTTAAAATCACAGGAACTCATGAAATGAATATTTTCTCTCAATGCCATTCACTTCTTTACCTCTTTCTCCACATTTTCTTTCTCAGATATTCACTTTCCTTATCCAAAAGCCCCTCAAACTTCCTTAAAGACTTTGACTAACCAAAAAATAGATATGGTTGGCAATAGGATACCTTTGGGTAGTAAATAATTCCATATGTTTGGTTTGAAATTCTCAAGAAATCTTCACAAAACAATGCCATCTCTTATGACATTTTTATTTAAAAAATACTTCTTTTTTGTTACAGATAGACAAGAAAATTGGAACATGAGTTATTTTATTTGGGGACTATTGGTGAGTTTCAATTTTAATACTGATATTAAATATTGCTTTAGATCAAGAATAGCAACTTGCAAAGTCATACAAAACAGTGAGAATTTTTTCAATATCTTTTACCATCATCATGTTCTGACCCTTTTAAAAAACCACTGACATATTTTTGAATAGTCTTTTTAAAATATATTTCTTACTTAACCATAATCATATGTATGATTATGGAATATGACAAGATGACCTTCACTGACAGGAAGTTGATGCTAACTTTTCCAGTGGCAAAATATTTTAAACTAATATACCTATTATTAATGTTGAGTGCAAAGATCTTGGCAGAATAATAATCAAAGCAAACACAGGAAAAATTGCCAGCTTCAAGTCATTGGCTAGGTAAAGAATGCAATCTATCCAATTTTACTGGTCAACTTGGTTCATAAACATTGAGATGCAATCAAGAATCATTTCCAAAAAGTGTTCATTCACTTTTATGAACTACTATGGACAGTTCATGAACTTTCAGAAAAGAATTTTATGTTCAAAAGCTTGTCTTTTTGCCACATATTTTGATAAGTGATGCATTAAAAAAGAGAAACATCAAAATACTACAAAGGACCGGTTTCACAGCCGTAAGAAGACCAGGTGGAATAGTTCAGTAATACTACTTACAATAGTTGCATCTGAGAAAATAGGAAATACATTTAACATTTTGCCTTCTAAAATGCTCTGTTGGCATCATAGGCTTATTCAGTCTTTTCATGATTTTAGTGGCATATATTTTTATTATTTCAACAACAAGAGGAAAATAATAAACTTATCTAAGCATCTAAGCGATCTAAGTGGCTATTCTTTAAACATCAATAATTTCTCTAGTAGTATAAATCATTATATCTTTCTGAAATATCTTTAATACTAAGCCCCTATTTCTTTACATGATATACAATGAATATATTATACATTCATACATATATATGTGAATAGGTTAAAATTTGTGTGTTAAAATTTCATATACATTTTGGGTAAAATATAAACGGTTTTAAATTTATACATATTTGTAATTTATAATTTTGAAAAGAAATTCTGTTTCTCTGCTCATATTTCAAAGTATTAGTTGTACTAAAATTAGTGAACAAGACTTTATGACATAATAAGTTCTGATTTTATATATATATATAAAATACATGCATGTATATATAATCATAATAAAAAGAATCACAACTAAAATATTGTGATTTGCTAAATAAATATTTATTTATACAAACTATCTTAAAATTTACAAAAATACAGAGAGTAGTAGGCACTGAATTTTCCACAATTTCGGGTGGAAAATCTTAGGCACAATAGGAAATAAGAAATAGACAAGCAAAAATAACATTAAAAGCACTTAAGAAAGTGCCCTTAGTTCAGGCTTAGAAAATTATTTTTCTTTCTCTAATGGCTCTCTGGTCTTTCTCATCCTTTGGCAACTATAAAATAGAAATAGGGAAATAATCTACTACATGGGCTTTCTGTGAAGATTAAATGAGATACAAAATTATCAGCACAGTAATTAACAGTCAATAAAATGATTTCCTTATTAGCATTATTGGTATTATTTGTGTAATTTTTGATAGAATGTGTTTGATCACTTTTAAAATTAAATAATCAAATATCTAGTGTAACCTTAATTTTTAGGATGCTCAAAGCAAGTCATGGGAAAATGTATTCAATTTTAATGGCCTTTTATTACATATCCACAGTTTCTTGTATAAACAACTGTGACAATCACCGCCATTTTACTCTTGATTTTTCTTATCATTTAGTCCCCTGCTTAGCATTTGATGATTTCATTAATCTGAACCTCATTGTAAGGCTATCTCATATTACCCAAAGAAATAAGTCAAAATATCAGTAAGAATTTTGGGGGATGGGAGGGACTGCCTTAAAAAAAATGCAACAACCAAAAAAGAATTTGTTCTCTCTCACTTCAAGGAGGTATAAAGGTAGATTTCCAGAATTAGAATAGTAGCTACTCTAACATAGTATCAGGGACATGGCCTCCTTCATTCTGTCTGTTTCATCATTATTAGTCTATTCCTTCTATCCAGAAGGTTAAATAGTGAAAAATGGAGCTGCTGACTACTGTCCTGAAGGTCAAGTGGTCACGAATGAAGCAGGGAGAAAAGAGGATGAAAAGGTGAGGGACTCTCCTCAGAGCTGACTCAGGAACCAACCCATCCCAGAGATTCCTGGAAATCATTTCAAGGCATTTTTTCCCTTAACTATTTTCAATAGTCATCTATAGTATAATGGAAGTTGGAAAAATGAAATAATTTCACTGAGTGCATTGGCTACTCATATAAATTCATGGGTTTGTTGCTAAGAAAAACAAAAACCCCAAAATGAATAGTAGCCATTTGATGTTTTGTCAAAGCAAAGAAGAAGTGTCAGAGAGGATTTTTGCATAGAAGCAAAACTTGTACAGTACAGACAGCTTTTCTATAAAAAGACTCATGAAACTGTTCTGCTCAAGGGAATTCCATAAAAATTGCAAGAGAGGCTTCTCACACTCTGCCTGCTTTAATTTATTTCTTTGGTGTGTTTAGCAACCTGTGGCATTTGGGAACAGAAGATATGACATTGTGTATCTGTGAATCTGTGAATAAAGGTGGCAATACAAGTAGTAATTATTTTAAAATTATGTAATCAGCTAAAAATGTTACTTTAGTACACTCGGGAGATATGTCTTAAATCTTACTGTATGAGGTTTTGATTTGCTTGATGATAACTGGAGGTTCTGCTTTACTTAATGATATAGGACTTCTCATTTTTAATGGACCCATTTACAGATTGTATGCAGATAGCTCAGATGCCCTGGTCAAACATTAAATGGATGTTCGTATATATGTCCTACATCAGGTTGTGATGGAAGAATGTTCAAATGCTTTCTGGGTTCATTTCATTTTATTTTGTTTTTCAACCATTGACTTGTTCAGAATTGGAATCTAAAAAACGTAATAGTTTCTTTATCAAGGACTTTTTCTGTTTTTATCCAATTTCAGTGATACTCTTTGGTTCTGTGTTCTCACACAACCTTCCAAATAAGAACATTTTTTATAGTCTTTATATGTCTTGCTGATAGCTCTATTCATTGATCTAGCAGCAAACAATGTTTACCATGTTGTTATAGTAAATGTGACTGTTACTACCAATCTATTATTTAAAAGCTATGATAGTTGTTACTAGAAGAATGAAATTACCCTTTACTTCCTGTCTTCCTAGAAAGAGAACAAGTGTGGAAATGACTGTAGGCTACATACTTTTTCCACTGCTTGTTCACTGATTCCTCTTTTTAGTGACTTTCATATGCCCAGTGGTCTACATTGTAGGCATATGATAATGAACCAGAGAGACAAGTTACCTCCGCTTCAAGGTTTATCTTCTAGCTCTGGGGAGAATAAAATACAAGTAAGCAAATATTTAGACAAGATCATTTGGATTAGTGACAAAAGGCTATAAGAAAGTAACATAAAATGAGTCTGGAATTCTTGGGTCAGAGGTTCAGGAAAGGCCTCATAAGAGGTTAACATTTGTCATGACATCTGATTTCAAAGGAGAAGCCACATGCAAAGGTTAGAAAGAGGATTTTTCTACGTAAAGCAAATAGGAAATACAAAGGGGAAGAAATTCAATGCTTTCAATAAACATAAGGAAAGCCAAGGTGGGGCCAGAGCATGAGCAAGCAGAAGAGAAACGCAAAGTGGGGACAGAGTGGTGGATTGTTGAGATGTGTGACTGCTTCAGTGAAAGTACAAATTAGTGGAGAATGTTAGCAAGGTTTTGTGTGAATTGATTTTTTTTAAGAGAATGAATCTAACTCTGTTGCCCAAGCTAGAGTGCCGGGGCATCAGCCTAGCTCAGAGCAACCTGAAATTCTTGCGTTCAAGCAGTCCTCTTACCTCTGACTCTCAAGTAACTAGGACTACAATTACCTGCCACAATGCCCATCTAATTTTTTTCTATTATTTTTAGTAGATACAGGGTCTTGCCCTGGCTGAGGCTGGTCTGGAACTCCTGAGCACAAGTGACCCTCTGACCTCAGCCTCTCAGACTGCTAGGATTAGTGGCATGAGCCACTACACCTAGCCTTTAAACTGATTATTAATTAGGTCATCTTCGATTAGTAAATTATAAACTTTGGATGTAACTTTAAGTAGTGAAGGGAATAGGTGCATGATATGGTCAGTGGCTGGAATGGTTTATACTTTCTGGTTCTTTCCTGGTATATGTGTTGAAAGAAGAATCATCAGACCTGACTTACAATTCTCTGTGCCTGAGGCCCTGTTGCTGGGAGGAGGATCATGGAACGTGGAGTCACAGATTTCTTCAGCTACAGAGCGAGAGACAGGTAATAGGAAACTAATCCATCTAACTTGAGTGTGTCTGTCTTGACTGAGCTGAGAAAATAAAGACAGCAAGGTCACTAACTGAGAGGACTGAAGCACTGTCAGTAGAATCCCAATCCTTTCGAACCTATCAGTCTCATGCTTCTATGAAACAGTACAGTTGAGAAATCGCTCAAGCTTTTGGAGAACTCTGGCACTGCTGGCTACATAGACTTTCCTTTCACCTTATGACTCAGATAAGATTCATGAATCACTCCTGTTTTTATTTATAACAAGCCTAGACAATGGATTTCCACATCCCATTCTTTGTGTATAAATGAAGTTCGTCTCCTCTAACCAATCTGAACAAAACACATACTAGTTAACCAAAGGAGAGAAGGTGTGCCCAGGCTTCTCACCCAGGCTTCCCTCCTTCTCCAGCTCCCAGAAACTTCAACCCCTTTTGTTTACCAGACTGCTGAACAAAATAGCCCCTCCCAGGAATGGGCTGACCTGCCTTAGGAAAAAATATGCCCTAATTATCTGTCAGTCCTACCAGCAGGCATCCCATTTCCCCCACCTGGTTACTTCTAGCTTCATTTACTCCTCCCTGCAGAAGAAAAGTCTTTTCCTGACACCATTTGACACACTTGCAAATCTGGCTGTTAAGTTCACTAATATGAAAAATAATCCCCTGCTCCAATGACTGGAGTCCTCCAGTTTTATCACAGTAATCTTCCTCCTTTTATTGAAATAGTTTTTTTGAATGAAGTTCTTCCTTACTGACATCTGAAATTGTTTTCCTTTAACAGAATACATCAGAAGATTAGATTGAGAGAAAAGATGTTAGACTTGCCTTCTCACTAATATCTCCAAATCATGTAAGTCTTTTCCTCGTATCTCTAATGTCAACTGTGAGGAACAAGGGGAAAATGAAGAAGTGTTAAGGTTGAATTACGATCCCAAAGCTCCAGCTTCAAACTTAACATCATTATTAGATCGGACTTTATTTTAATTGATTTTTACTAAAATTATTTTTCCTATTGTTTTTTCTATACCTGGAAGGTTTGTTACGAGAGGAAGCCTAGTTAAAAAGAAAGTTTAGAGAATTAAATAAAATACATACTACCTGCACATTTGTGTGTCATGTGAGTACATTTATAAACCAGCTACCCGTATATATCTTGGAACATGAAAATTAGACCTTTTCTTCTTAGCCTTTGTTTTTTTTTTTTTTTTT
>NW_003852404.1:15448391-15552314 GCF_000181295.1 Otolemur garnettii | reverse complement strand
CTGGGTTTGAACCCACCACCCTCGGTACATGGGGCCGGCGCCCTACTCAATGAGCCACAAGTGATGCCCTACCTTTGTTTCTTATTTTACAAATCTTTTCCTGAATCCTTCAACCTAGCCACTTAAAGATTTTACTTAGCCTGCTATGTCTTCAATTTTCTTTTTTTTTTCCAATGTCTTAAATACCTTATCCTTTTAAGATAATTGCTCACTACTGAGAAAAGTGGGGCTTAATGTTGTTCCTTGTAGAAAATCATTTATTCATTTAAAAAGAAGTCTATTGGATATTGTTCCATTCGGGTATCTTCCTTTTAATAACATCAGTCAACAAGAAAAATTATTATATATATTTTTATTGTGGATTTTTTTGTCAGATTATATTTTGCCCATTTTCTTTTAGCAGTGAGACTGCTATCTACTTTTCAATTATTTTTAAAGTGTTTTTAAATTATTTGCAAAAATGTGTACTTTGAATTTATTTCTAATTTCCTATATTTTTATAGAAACAAAAAACAGATTTTTCTTTTAGTTTTGTGATTGAAAGACTTTTGGGATCACATATGAAATTGAACCAGTTTCCTAGATATTTCATGCTCAAAAATGTTAAAGAGTGTAAGCTGATTTCATAATATATTTTCAACACTATTTGCTCAGCTAAATTCTTTCCAAGCCCTGTAGATTGTCCTTGATCTACAGAAGCACTCTTCTTGATTATTTATGAATGTTATTTATACAGTATAATGTGATGGCAATGCCAAGCAAGCTACTTTACAGTAGGTTAAACTCTACAGAGAGAATATATTTCTAAAAGTTCAATCTTGACAGGCACACATTATACAGGGACAAATGTCAGGCATGAGATAATTCATGCTGGTAATTATTTTAACAGAGCAAGGAATAGAACATTATTGTTACAGAAATTTGTCAGGAGATGCTTGATTTTTAATAGATGATGTAGAAATATGAAATGATTTAGGATGGAACGTTGAAATCTTCACAGGCAAAGGAAACAAAGTGGGTGGTCAAAAGGAAGCCTGGGTCTGATTGTAGAGGCAGGGAGAAGTCCTGTTGAGACGAGGGCATATTGGAGGCAAAGTCCTTCTTCAGAAGCGCTGAAAGGTGTGTCTGCGGGGCTGCACAAAATGACTTAATGAAAAGGAAAAGGGAAGGACAGTAAAGGGAAAACAGGTTCTTATCAGAAAATGAAAGTTACTAAGAATATTTGTAGAATTCGTGCAATGTCTATGCCTATTAAAATTGCACAGTGTATCCCATCAAATGTGGTTCAATTTGTAAATTAATTTTAGGCGATGGAAATGTTTGCAAAGAAACAGAAACATTGCCCATGGATGTCCCGCTCTCACTGAGGGAATAGATGAAACCACGAAACACAAATGGCCCAGCTCAAGCTCTGATCTTTACAGAAGATGATCTTTTCTCTACCTATTAATCTTTTTTAGAAATATTCACCTGGAGAGGAAAAATGCTTTTTCTTCCATCACAAAAGAGGCAAGGCTTTGTAATACAGACTTTGTTCTTCACAATGTGGACTTGTATAATATACAAAGAATTCTCTCTGAAGCCTGTAAACAAAAGAACGCCTTGCTGTACACAAGTTATCTGTTTAACTAAAAGCCCTTTCTTCTCCTTCTCTGTCCCGATTTAAAGTGTTTCAGCATGCAACAAAATAAGATCTAACCACGGCAACAATTGGCTGAGGATTCCCACAGAGAATTTTATATTAAAATAGTCCACAAAATCGTATCGGAAATTAGCTAAGGATTATTTAATATTTTTTATCTTTAAAAACATCAAAGTAAAAGAGATTTTCAGTGAATGCTATGCACCACTTCCATTAATAATTTGTAAGTTATTTGCAAATGTGAACATCTCTAATGAAGACAAAGAATATGCATACGAATCCAAATTATTGATTTGCGGCATATGAAATCTAACCACAAGTAATTTTTTATATCAGAGGTATACTTTTTGTTTTCTTTTCAACAGCAGGAAAATATTTTAACTTCTGAGAAAGGCACAACTTCATTTCATCCCATTTCATTTCATCCTAAAGTAAATTTCTGGCCTAACAAAAATTTAAAACATTTTGCAATCCTTAAATGTTACCCATCCCTGTTGTTTTCTTGACCTTATGTCCTTGGGAAATATGGTTCAATTTTTAAGAGTGAATTATGTTTTTTATTTCCTGTAGTTCTTATTCAGAATCACAAGCATCCTTGGAAAAACTCTATGTGTCCATTTTTTTTAATAGTTAAAAGAAAATAACCTTCCAGAAATATAGAGGATTTTCAGAACACAGAGGCAACAAGTGTCCAATGGGAATCTCCCATTCTGAACTGTTGTCTCTGTTTTCTAAAACCATACGCAAAACAGCACCTGGATGAAAAAGCAGGGCACGTAAAGATTTTATTATGTTGATTTTGAGGGGATGAGTTCAATCTCCATCATCTTCAGGTATTTTTTAAAACTGCTTGCAGAATGGAGTATGTTATGCATTGGAAAGGAGTTTAAGAAAACTAAATTCCAGGTTGCATTACAAGCTCCATGACTTGGATTTACCTCTTCAGAGGTAAATGTAAAATGGAAATGTAAAGTGTAAAATCTTACCAGCTAAGAATGTTTAAACACAACCTGTGACTGAGAGGTGGCTCAATTCTCTCAAGTCTGGGCACCACTAGCTAAGAAGTTTTGAGAAGGGGCATCCAAGGCTCCTACCGTGGGAAGAGCAGATTCTGCAGGTATAATTTAAGTTAGTGAACATACAAACATTCGACAAAGGTAAAATATCATCTTATCTTCCCTAAAGTAGTAAATATTTTCAACAAAAAATTGAGAAATGTGAAGAAACAAGAACATTTGACCCAAAATATACACATAGACATACCTTTGAAGAAGTCTGAAGTTAGATTTGCCAAAGGCTTCAAATATGTTCAAAGAACTAAAGGTATTACATCTAAAGAAACAAAGAAAGTTATTATGATGATATCTCATCTAATAAAAATATAAACAAAAATAAAAGTTATAAATAGGAAAAAAATTAAAAGTCTGGAGTTGAAATTTCCAAAACCAAACAAAATTTACTAGAAGGGATCAATAGTAAATGTGAGCTAGCAAAGATAAAATAATTCAACAAAGCTTAAGATAGATCTATAAATACTATACAACATGAAGACTAGAAAGAAAGAAGTGGTTTAAAAATGAACAAAAGGGTGGTGCCTATGGCTCAGTGGGTAGGGTGCCGGCCCCATATATCGAGGGTGGCAGGTTTGAACCCAGCTCTGGTCAAACTGCCACAAAAAATAGCTGAGTGTTGTGGCAGGTGCCTATAGTCTCAGCTACTCGGGAGGCTGAGGCAAAAGAATGTCCTAAGCCTAGGAGTTGGAGTTTGCTGTGAGCTGTGATGCCACAACACTTTACTGAGGATGATAAACTGAGACTCTGTCTGTAAATAAATAAATAAATAAATATGAATAGAGACACACAAAAATGTGGAACATTATTAAGCACATCAAATATGTATAATAAGAGGACCAGAAGGAAAGAAGATAGAGAAAAGAACAGGGAAATTTTTCAAAAGAAATAATGTTTAAAAACTTCCCAAATATGATAAAAAGTCAATCTACATGTCAAAAACCTTAATATATTCCAAATATAATTAATGCAAATAAATCCATTCCCAGACACATCAATGTCCAAATATTGAAAATAAAGTTAAAGAAAAAAATCTTGAAAGCAGTATGAGAGAAGTGACTCATCATAATAAAACATCTCCAGAAAAAAAGAAGGGTCTACTAAATATCATAAAACCAACAAAAATATAGTTTAACAAAGAAGCTAAAAGAAACCTTTTCTATAAAAACAACTGAGAATCTACAGCTGGCAAATATTCCCTAGAAGAACTACTAAAGTAAGTTCTTCAGACTGAAAGCCAGTGATACTAGAGTAATTCAAATATGTAATTTTTAAAAAAATTTTTTAAATGAGTAGTAAAAAAGTATACAGTTCTTTTGAAAATATAGTTGTGTTCTCTTTTCCATTCTTTGACCATATTTAAAAAGTACTTGCATAAAACAATATGTATATCTTTATATCGTTGAATTGATAATGTATACAAAAATATTTGACACTGAGAGAACAAAACTGTATATGTGTTATAAGCTGAATTATGGCCACTCTCTAATTAGTATATTGAATCCCTCATCCAACGTACCTCAGAATGTGACTGTATGGAGAATCTTTAAAGAGGTAATTAAATTTAAATGAAGTGATTTGTGTCCCTGATCCAATATGATCTCCATCCTTACAGGAAGTGGAACTTTGGATGTAGATGGGAAGAGAAGAAAGAACCAGTGAAGACACAGGTAGAAGACGGCCATCTCCAAACCCAAGAAAGATGGTGTGAAAGAAAACAATCTTGCCGCTACCTTGATTTCTGCCTTCTGGCCTCCAGAAATTTGAGAAAATAAATTTCTGTTGTTTAAAGCACCCATTCTGTGGTACTTTATTATGGTCACCCTAGTAAGCTGATACATTAAACTTCATTGAAATTAAATATTTTTTCTCTTCTAAATAATACCATTGAGAAATTGAAAAGAAACTCATAGAATGGGACTATACATTTAATCTTTTGTCTGATAAGGTACTTGCATATAGAATATATAAGACTTTACACACCACAACAATACAAAGACAAGCCAATTAAGAAAATAAGCAATGAACTTGAATAAACATCTCTCCTAGGAAGGTATACAAACAACTAGTGATGACATGAAAAGATATTCAACGTTATTAGCCACAAGGGAAATATCAAAACTGCAGTGAGATTGCATTCCACAATTAGAGGATGGCTATAATTAAAAATACAGGCAATAACAAATGTTCATAAAGATATGGACAAAGTAACCCCTCATACACTGCTAGTGAGAATGTGAAATGATGCACCTCTTTGGAAAACAGTTTGTTCATTCCTCAAATGGTAAACATGGCATTAGCATGTGACCTAGACATTTCATCCCCATGTATTAATATATACCTAACAGAAAAAACAAACAAACAAACATGACTTTAGAAGACTTCTATGCATATGTCCATAGCAGCATTATTAATAATACACAAAAATAGAGAACAAATCTCCATCATTAACTGATGAATGCATAAGCAAATTTTGCTTATATACACATGTGTGTATATAACATATATATATATATACACATACACACAATTTCAACAATAAAAAGGAATGAATTATTGATACATACTATAACATGTGTAAAACTTGAAAATATTGTAATAGACAGAGAAGCTAGTCAAAAAAGACCATGCATTATTATATGATTCAATTTTTAGGAAAGGTACAGAATTGCCAAATTAATAGTGACAGAAAGTAAATATGCTAGGGCCTGGATCTGGAGAACAGAGACAAAGTGACTGCTAATGGCCATGACTGTTTTCTGCAGATGGATGATTTTTTTTTTTTAAATTGAAATGGGTGGCAAAAGTTGCACAAATCTGTAAACATACTAAAAATCATGAAGTTTCACAATACACAAGGACAGGTTTTTTGGTAAGTGAAATATATCCCTGTACGGATATTTGAATTTATGAGCAAGAGAAGTAATTTGAAGTGACTAATCCAAGAGTAAAAGTATAACATTTATCAAGTTAGGATACTTGACTAAATTCTCACCAAAAAACTGAAAAATAATTAAAATTGCTTTTGATGTAGTATAAAAATCAGCATGAACTCATAAATACTGAAAATAATATTAATATTTTTCATACATAAATAAAATATGCCACAAAAAGGAAAAAAGTACTTTAAATGATGACCTAAAAGATGATGGAACTGGAATGAGAACTGCTAATGATAAAGACGTCAAGAACGGAAAAAAAAAAAACCCTCCTATGCTCTGTTCAAATATATATGTGGCACCACCAAAAAAAAGCTGTTGATTCTTCTCTACATATTAAGAAAAAATGCATCTGCTTATGTGTAGGACCATAGAATCTGTCTTTTGAATCAAATAGCTCTGAGTATGAGAAAAGCCATTTCATGATGTGAATGAATACCCATAAAAAAGGTAACTGGTCAAAGAACCAAGAACAGGGAGATCCAAGATGGCAGCTGAGTAGCAGCTTCTGTGTAACTGGGCGCAGTGAGAGTGGGGAGAGAAGATTCCAGGTATCTCTGGCTGGTGGGTTTTGCCCAGAGTCTGTCCTCTGGTGACCCAGGAAGTCAGCCAGAGACTTCTGAATCCCACCAGGAGGACGGAAGCAGTGGAAACCACGCAAGTAGTGGGTGCCCCCTGTTTGTCCAGTTGGAGGCTGCCTGCAACTGTACCTATACTACCAGGGAGACAGCAAGTGGGAAGAGCCTTGCCTGGGGGCTGTTCTGGTCTTTCTGGACGAGGGCACTCTATTTAACTGCCTTGGGAGACCTTGAACCGGTGTGCGGATGACTTTGGGCACTGTCTGGAGCCCCAAACTGAGCAGCTGAGCCAGTAAGGAGGTAATGCCGTTCAGCTTTGGACTGCCCTCACAGCAATTGTGGGAGAGCTGCCCCTGCATGTTGCAGTGCCACTATTGGCCAGACCTTGGGCAAGTAATCTAGTGACTGAGCTGCCTAAAGGCAAGGGAAGTGCACAGATCCAAGTGTTTGGCATATTTACAGCCTTGGCCCTCAGGGGCATTAAGGGAAACTGGATTTGGTGCACTGGATGAGACAACAGCACACCAGGAGAGATCCCAGGGATAACTGCTTTCCTTGGAAAGCTTCTGCTTGGCCAACGTTCACAGTCTGGATTGTCTTTTAAGTGGCCTGAGGAGACATTTGTGCTACTGCAAGGTGTGTGAAATCAGCTGAGGCTTCTAGTCTCCATCTTGTACAACTGTGTCAACATTGGGATTAACTTCTCATTCTTCAGAAGATCACCTGTTGCCCATACAATATTTACCAAGATATATATATACTGTTTGTTTTGTTTGGTTTTAGGGAGTTTTTGGTTTTTTGTTTGTTTTTGTTTTTGATCTCAACATATTTTTTCATTATTCTAGTTTAAATACAATCTTTCATTTTTGCCTTCTTTAGTAATTAGAATTTCATTTTTGCCAGGGCTTCTGCCCCTATTATTTGTTTTTTTACACCCAATTTTATCCTATTAGGGTT
Source organism: Otolemur garnettii (assembly GCF_000181295.1). Taxonomy (NCBI): domain Eukaryota; kingdom Metazoa; phylum Chordata; class Mammalia; order Primates; family Galagidae; genus Otolemur; species Otolemur garnettii. The sequence continues at coordinate 15,545,128 of NW_003852404.1, read as the reverse complement.
TTTGCTTATTTGTTATGGTTTGATTTATAGTATTTTTGTCTTTTGTCTCTACCTGGTGGAGGTGGGGTACTGTGTCTGAGCCAGCTGGTAAAGAGCTGTTGACTTCAAGTGAATAACCCAACCCAGAACCCTGAGGTTGGGGGTCTTTAAGGGTGGGTCATAGAACCTTATATACACTTATATTACTCCTGTTTCTTTCTTTTGGTGTCTTTCTTCTTTTTGTCAATACTTCCTTTTATTCACCCCCTCTTTTTTCTCTCTCTCTCTCTCTCTTTCTTTTTTAATCTTTTTTCCCTTCTTGCTTCTCTATCTTTTCATTGTTCTGGTCTTGTGCAAAAAGGACTCATTAAAACTTCAGGCCAGGGGCATAGTAACTTAGAGCAAGAAGTGAAAGGAAAATTAGGGTAAGGAAACAGATATAAGAAAACACCCATGAAGAAGAACCAGCAGAAAAATCCTCGCAACATGAAATGCCAGTCCAGAGTAACCCCTTCTAGGGATCATGAGGTAGCTACAGCAGAGGATTCCTCCTCTAAAAAAATGTCAGAAATTTCAGAAGGAAAATTAAGAATACATATGATGAAAATAATGAAGGAAATTGCTGAGAAAGTAGAATACAATCAAAAAACAATGAAAAAATTGCTGAGAAAGTAGATAATAACCAGAAGGAAATTCAAAACCAGAATCAAATAAGAGATGAATGATACAAAGAATATAGAAAGGACATAGCAGAGTTGAAGGAACTGAAGTAGTCAATTAGAAAACTCAAACATGTAACTGAAAGTATTAACAACAGATTAGACCAAAGAATCTCAGAGGCAGATGATAAAGCTCTCAAGATAACCCAGATTGTTTAAGTGGCTGAAAAGAAGAGAGAGAAAGCAGAACATTCACTGATAGAATTGTGGGACTCTATGAAGTGTTCAAACATACGAGTTACAGGTATCACAGACGGGGAAGAAAAATGCCCTAGAGGAATGGAAGCCATTCTAGAGAATATTATAAATCAAAATTTCCCAAATATCACTCAAGATTCTGTCATACTCCTCTCAGAGGGATATCGGCCCCCTGATTGCCTTAACTCAAATAGACATTCGCCAAGGCATATTGTGATAAATTTATCTAAAGTCAAGACAAAAGAAAAGATTTTGCAAGCTGCCAGGAATAAGCACCAACTGACCTACAGGGCAAACCTATCAGGTTTCTCAAATCTCGGACTTCTCAAATAAAACTTTTCAAGCTAGAAGACAATGGTCATCTATCTTTAACCTACTTAAACAAAACAATTTCCAGCCCAGAATTCTATATTCTGCTAAGCTTTAAAATTAATGGAAAAATCAAATCTTCTGTTGATATGCAAACATTGAGGAAATTTGCCACAAGACCAGCTTTGCAGCAAATATTTCAACCTGTCTTACACACTGACCATCACCATGGACCTTCAGCAAAGTAAACGCCCAGAAATTAAAGGACAGAACCTAGTTTCCACAATGATGCAAAAGACAAAACTAAGCAATGGACTTTCACAAAATAAGATGACTAGAATGCGACCACACTTGTTAATTATCTCAATAAATATCAATGGCTTGAATTCCCCACTGAAGAGTCATAGATTGGCTGATTGGATGAAAAAACATAAGCCATCTATTTGCTGTACGCAGAAAACCTCATGTCAAAAGACAAATTAAAACTCAGAGTTAAGGGTTGAAAATCAATTTTTCAGGCAAATGGAAGTCAGAAGAAAAGAGGGGTTGCAATCTTATTTTTCAGATACATGTGGATTTAAAGCAACTAAAGTTGCTAAAGACAATGATGGTCAATTCATATTGGTCAAGGGAAAAATACAACAAGAAGACATTTCAATTCTAAACATTTATGCACTCAAGTTAAATGCTCCTAGATTCTTAAAACAGACCTTGCTTAGTCTGAGCAATATGACATCCTATAAAATCATAATAACAGAAGATTTTAACACCCTTCTCTCAGAGCTAGACAGATCCTACAAACAGAAATCAAACAAATATATTAGAGATTTAAATGTGACCCTAGAACAACTATACTTGATAGACATATATAGAATATTCCATCCCAAAGATAAAGAATGCATTCTTCTCATTGTCCCATGGAACATTCTCCAGAATTGATCATATCCTAGGACACAAAGCAAACCTCAACAGAATCAAAGAATTGAAATTCTACCTTGCATCTTTTCAGACCACAAGGCACTAAAAGTGGAACTCAACTCCAGCAATAATGCTCAACCTCACACAAAGGCATGGAAGTTAAACAACCTTATGCTGAATGATAGTTGGATGCAGGAAGAAATTAAAAAGGCAATCATTAACTTCCTTGAGTATAGCAACAGTGATGACACAAGCTATCAAAACTTATGGGATACATCAAAAGCAGTCCTGAGAGGAAAATTTATCGCTTTAGAAGCATACATTTAAAAAACAGAAAGAGAGAGGATCAACAAACTCACAAGCCATCTGATGGAATTGGAAAAAGAAGAACAATCTAAGCCTAAACCCAGCAGAAGAAAATAAATATCCAAAATGAAATCAGAGTTCAATGAAATTGAAAGCAAAAGAATCATTTAGAAAATTAATGAGACTTGGCGTCTGTGGCTCAAGTGGCTAAGGCGCCAACCACATACACCTAAGGTGGTGGGTTCAAATCCAGCCCAGGCCTGCCAAACAACAATGATGACTGCAACCAAAAAAAATAGCTGGACATTGTGGTGGGCGCCTGTGGTTCCAGCCACTTGGGAGGCTGAAGCAGGAGACTCACTTGAGCCCAGGAGTTGGAGGTTGCTGTGAGCTGTGATGTCATAGCACTCTACCCATGGGGGCAGCTTGAGGCTCTGTCTCAAAAAAAAGAAAAATTAATGAAACAAGGGGTTGGTTTTTTGAAAAAATAAATAAAATAGATAAGCCCTTGGCCAGACTAACTAGAAGTAAAAAAGTAAAATTTCTAGTAACCTCAATCAGAAATGATAAAGGGGAAATAACAACTGATGTCACAGAGATACAAGAGATCATCTCTCAATACTACTAGAAACTTTATGCCCAGAAATTTGATAATGTGAAGGAAATAGATCAATATTTGAAATCACACCCTCTCCCTAGACTTAGCCCAGATGAAATTGAACTCTTGAACAGAGCAATTTCAAACACTGAGATCAAAGAAACAATAAAAAATCTCCCAACCAAAAAATGTTCTGGTCCTGATGACATCACACCAGAATTCTATCAAATCTTCAAGGAAGAGCTTACTCCTATACTGCAGAAATTATTCCAAAAGATTGAGGAGGAAGGAATCTTCTCCCAACATGTTCTATAAAGCAAACATCACCATGATACCAAAACCAGGAAAAGATCCAACTAAAAAGGAGAATTTCAAACCAGTTTCACTAGTAAATATAGATGCAAAAATTCTCAGTAAAATCTTAGCTAATAGATTACAGCTTATCATTAAAAAAGTCATACATCAGGATCAAATAGATTTCATCCCAGGAATGCAAGTCTGGTTTAATGTATGCAAATCCATAAACATTATTCACCATATCAACAGAAGTGAAACCAAAGACTACATGATCCTCTTAATAGATGCAGAAAAAGCATTCAATAAAATCCAGCACCCTTTTTAAATTAGAACACTGAGGAGTATAGGCATAGGTGGTACATTTCTTAAACTGATTGAAGCTATCTATGACAAACCCACAGCTATTATTTTACTGAATGGAGTAAAACTGAGAGCTTTTCCTCTTAGAACTGGAACCAGACAAGGTTGTCCTCTGTCACCACTACTATTCAACATTGTGCTGGGAGTTTTAGCCAATACAATTAGACAAGACAAGAAAATAAAGGGTATCTAAATGGGAGCAGAGGAAGTTCATCTCTCCCTTTTTGCTGATGATATGATCATATACCTGGAGAACCCCAAAGACTCAACCATAAGACTCTTGGAAGTCATCAAAAAATGCAGTAATGTCTCAGGATAGAAAATAAATGTCCACAAGTCAGTTGCTTTTGTATATGCCAACAACAGCCAAGATAAGAAGATAATTAAGGACACAATTCCCTTCACCATAGCCCCATAGAAAATGAAATACTTAGTAATATACCTAACAAAAGAGGTGAAGGAACTCTATAAAGAAAATTATAAAACCCTAAAAAAGGAAATAGCAGAGGATATCAACAAATAGAAGAATATACCATGCTCATGGCTGGGAAGAATCAACATTGTTAAAATGGCTATACTTCCCAGAGTAATTTACCAATTCAGTGCCATCCCTATTAAAATATCAACATCCTACTTTCAAGACTTGGAAAAAATGATTCTGCATTTTATATGGTACCAAAAAAAAGCCATGTAGCTAAGGCAAATCTTAGTAACAAAAACAAAGCCGAGGGTATCACTATATCAGATTTTAGGCTGTACTACAAGGCCATAGTGGTCAAGGCAGCATGGTACTGGCACAAAAATAGAGACATAGATATTTGGAATCAAATAGAAAACCAGGAAATGAAACCAACAACTTACAGCCACCTAATCTTCGATAAAGCAAACAAGAGTATCCACTGGGGAAAGTCTTCCTATTTAATAAATGGTGCTGGGAGAAAGGAAATCAGACATGCATCATCATGCCCCACCCCTTCTTACAGATGTCCTTTGTGGCTCACTAATAGGTCTAAGGCTATGCAAGCTCTATCTGCAGGCCCTCAACATACCTAACAAATGCTTGAGTAATTTCTCTCTAATTAACAAACCCTTTATCTTAAGCATTCTTTTTCACTGACTCCTGGTCTTTTAGACAGAGCCTAACTCTTTTAGCCAATTGTCAGTTAAAGAATGTTTAAACCCACCTAAAAGCACCCACTTTCAGATGTCCCACATTTTTAGGCCAAACCAAAGTATATCTTCATGTATTGATCTATGACCTCAACTATAATCTCTGTCTCCCCAAAATATGTAGAGCCAAACTAACCCCATCACTGTAATCCCACATGCTCAAGGCTTCTTGGTTGTGGCTCCAAATTATGTTCCTCAAACTTGACTCAAAATAAACCTCCTTAAATTATTTTAATAAGTATGGCTTCTGTTCTGTTGACACATTTATTTCCTGAAGCAAGTGATACTGGAGATAACAGATTTGTTTCTTTCATCCTTATTTACATTAAGACTGGATGCACACAGGGATCTGGAAGAGTTTTGAGCAGAGCAGTATGATTAATGGAATCAGTGATGAAGAAAGATTACAGGAACTAAAAATGTATTGTTAAGTTAAGCATCCCTTGTCTAAGGATACGATAATAGTCTCCCAAGTACTTGAAAGTTGAAAATAATGCTGCCCTTCATATGTAAATTTAAAACTGCTATCTCATCATCAGTAGAGCTTGTACTTACAATTCCTTTTCTCAATGTGGAGAATAGCTTCTAACAATTGTAAACATCCTCCTTCCTTCAAACCCTCTTGTGACCAATAGGATTGATGTAATGGAACAGGATTAATGATGCTGCTTGTGAATGGAAAAAAGGCTGAACAGTTTAATAGAGACTGATTCCTTGAACTTATACCGTTGCAAGTTATTTTTTCTTACATCATAGAATTATCCAGTTCTCTGATTCTCTGTGACCAACTTGAGTGTCCAACCGAGAGAGCATTCTAGGGAAAAGTAAGGTCTGAAAAAACAAACTCCTTGGCTTGGCGCCTGTGGCTCAAGCAGCTAAGGTGCCAGCCACATACACCTGAGCTGGCAGGTTCGAATCCAGCCCGGGCCCGCCAAACAATGATGGCTGCAATAAAAAAAAATCCAGGTGTTGTGGCGGGTGCCTGTGGTCCCCTGTCTGTGGGAGGCAGAGACAGGAGAATCACTTAAGCCCCGGAGTTGGCGGTTGCTGTGAGCTGTGATGCCATAGCACTCTACCAAGGGTGACAGCTTGAGGCTCTGTCTCAAAAAAAAAAAGAACAAAGTCCCCCCCATGATGACTCAGGTCTGAGGAATTTGTAGAAACTTAACTTCTAGACCTTTATACTAACACTTATTGCCACTTCTGTAAAATTCCCCAACCACCTTCTCCAGCTTGATTTAAACTGACCCATGAGAAGGGCACCCGTGGACCAAGAACCCTCAGCTGGAGATAAAAGGGAAATAACAGAGCGAGCTGAGGAGTATGGCCACGTTGAGACTTTAGTCCACTATGGCTCCACCAGCTGAAACAAAACCCTTCCTCCATATCTAGGTGTTCAGGTGGTTCAGTCTGTCCACTATGCCCCAGTCTGACTGCAACACAACAAACCAATTCAATGCTGAGACTATCTACTTCAGAGTTAACATCAACTCCCACAAGGTAAAGGGGCTCAGTTCTATAAGATAACCCCCACTTCAGACAGCAGTTCCAAGTTCAGTGCTAACTATATTCTGACCAAATGACTATAAATAAGAGTTCACCTTCTTCACATCAATAATTTGCTAGAATGGCTCACAGAACTGAAATAGATGAAGCAAACACTTAACTTACATTGACTGACTTATTATAAAGGACATAACCTAGGAAGAGCTTTAACAAAGGTATGAATAAGGCCAAATAAAAAGAAATGCAGGGAGGTGAGGTAAGGATGGAGGGAACACGGGACTTCCATGCCCTCTGTGGGTGCATCACACTTCCAGCACTCCAATACAGTCACCAAACCGGAAGCTCTCCAGAACTTTTCATTCAGGGGCTTTTTTGAAGGTTTCATTGACTGCTGGGAAATAGCTCAATTTTCAGATTTTTCCCTTTTCTGGAGGTTGGAGGAAGTGGAGCTGACACCTGCATATTTCTAGTTGAGTCTTTGTCCTGAAGACATGGGCCTGTCAAGGGTTGCCTCATTAAAACAAAAGGTCCGATAACCCTTATCACTCAGAAAATTCCAAGGATTTTAGAAATTCTGTGCCAGGGACCCAAAACAAAAACCGAACGTTTTTCTATGATACCATAACTATATAATAACCCATTTAAGTGGCTTATCACAGACAATGTGAAATACTGGCCACCAATTTATATACTTACCACAAACACAAAAAGGCACTGTTATATGTTTTGATCAAATGTTCACGTTTGGCCATTTCTTACCATCTACTCTGCCTTGTCCAAACTTTAGACAGGCCTGTCTCCTCTGGAGCCTTGTCTTCTTTAGATAAGCACTGAAATGCAGCATATGGTCCCCTCATTAAGTATCCCAAAGGTCAGCTGACCACACCAGATGCATCTTCTTTGGATGGTGCCTACCATGCCATGTACTCACGCCCCTCTCGCTTACCTAACTTCCTTGTAAATGTTTCTGTAAAACTCTGCTTACATCCCTCTATAGAAGAAAGGCCCCTTCTATTTGATTTTGAGACATCTGCATATTTCAAAGCTTAGAGTGTTCCCCTTTTGCGATAGTCTTTATGAATAAAGTCTCTTCATATCAAAGCCTGCATTTCCTTTTATTTGACACCTCTTAAAACAAGTGTTAATACTTCTCAGTTACTTCAGATATCAATATTAGCATCAAGTCCACTCAGAAAAAAATAAAACTAAGAATTAAACAATTCTATTACAGACCTGGGCAATGCAAAATAGAAAGACTAGATAACTTTGTCACTTTATGAGGTGCTTTTTGTGAAGTCATTTATGCTATCAGCTAAAGAATTATAAGGTTCATAAATTTGGAAAAAAGATTCTATTTCTCATAAAATGCTGCAGCTTACCGGCTGGCCATCCACACAGGTGGGAAGCCCAGCCTCTAAAAGAAATACTTAAAGGGAAGGGTAAAGGAAACAAGAGTTTATGCTGTGAGGGTGCCGAAATATGCATATTGAAGAAGCTATGGGAGGAATTACGAATGTCTACAAAAGTAGAAGGATACAGGGACACGATCCAACAGTGGAATGTCCAAGCTCTCTCAAAAGTTGAAGGAGAGGACATGAAAATCTCCTTAGCAGACCCTTATAGATGGTTAGAAAATCTCCATGGTTAGTCGTCTCCTGTCAGGAAGGAATGCTGGTGAGAACCAGCCATAAGAGGTTGGTTAATATCAGTGTTGCATGAGTGGTGCCTGTTGCTCAAGGGAGTAGGGCACCGGCCCTATATGTGGGAGGTGGTGGGTTCAAATCCAGTCCAGGCCAAAAAAAAAACCAAAAGAACATTGTTGCAGAGAGTTTTTGAAAAGGCTGATTTCTATTTTAACCTTTAGAGAAGAAAGCCTACTGACAGAAAGAGAGGCAGACAGAGCAGTATCTGACCTCCCATCCCATCCTGGCTCCGTTTTCAAGGTTTCTCTGGAATCTCCTTGGCCAACAGTGTCTGTTCAGTCAGTTTGCAACCCTAGGATTTTATTTTTATTTTTATTTTTCATTAAAAAACTGAATGCTAGAATTGAAGAGAAGTAAAAAACAAAACAACAACAAAAAGAAAAAACACCATTTAAATGATAATCTATGGCTTTATACTAAGAAAATTTTCTTAAAATTATGTTACTTCATTTTTGTGAACTTTCCTGTATATAGAATAACATTATTTTTAATTCACTAGTATCTCACTTATATAAACCTAATTGTGCATCATCCAACACAGTCATTTAAAAAATTTTAAATAAGAGGACTACATTTATTTTTATTAGAGAATATTCATATGGGAGACTTTACAAATTTGCACATCCCTCATGTGCAGGTGCCACAATAATCTTTTCTGTACCATTCCAGTTTAATCTACATGCTTCCCAAGTGAGCTGCATTTTTTTTAATCATTAAAAGGACATTTGAGATCAGTAAGTCCCCTTTGTCAGGGGCTGTGCTGAGTGTAAGGTCAGTACTTATTCTCTTTGAAATAATAATAGTTCTTGGCATTGCTTCACAAAGCCATCAGAATAGAGCAATAATTACTTACTTTGGGAAAGGTGAGTGGAATCTCCAGCAGCAAAAATATACAGGAAAAGAGAATGTTGATTTTTAGCTGGATTTTAGTTGTGCAAACAGGTTTAGTTATTTCATTTGAAGAAAATATCTCCTGCTTAATAAATTAATATTAGTAAGTTGATTACCTGACCATTAAATACATTAGCTAAAAATATATTTTTTTCTGGAAATGTTCATTTAATGAAAATAGGAAATTTTAGACCAGTCTTGAAAATGCAAAGGCAATGAACATAAAAAAACGGCTCTCAGTTACTTTTTTGTATTGTTGTGTTTTAACTACAGTGTTTTATTTAAAACAATTTTGTCCCAGTTAAATTTTCCACCAAAGGAAAAATCTGTATCATTAGTTTCTGTCTTAGTTAAGCCATTGCATATTATTTGTACCAAAATTATAATTTCATAATAATATGATGAACTACAGTCCTGGGCTGGGCGTGGCGGCTCACACCTGTAATCCTAGCACTCTGGGAGGCAGAGCAGGGTGGATTGCCTAAACTCACAAGTTGGACACAGCCTAAGCCAGAGCAAGACCTTATCTCTAAAAATAGCCAGGCATTGTGGCCAGTGCCTGTAGTCTAGCTACTCTGGAAGCTGAGGGAAGAGAATCACTTGAGGCCAATAGTTTGAGGTTGCTGTGAGCTATGATGTCACAGCACTCTACTGAGAATAACAAAGTGAGATTCTCTCTCAATAAAGAAAGAAGAAGGAAGGAAGGAAGGAAGGAAGGAAGGAAGGAAGGAAGGAAGGAAGGAAGGAAGGAAGGGAGGAAGGGAAAAGAAAAGAAGAAAAGAAAAGAAAAGAAAAGAAAAGAAAAGAAAAGAAAAGAAAAAAGAAAAGAGAAAGAAAAGAAGAGAAAACTGCATCCTATTGCTAAAAGACAAATAATTAGAAAAACAATAGTATGCAAATGCATATGCCTTTGATTCCATTGCATAACTAAATAAGAAGTATGTACAATGGACAGTGAAAACAGTTTTATGAAGTTGCTAAGTAATTGTTTGGATGTGAGGACCATCTAGCTGCCCATCCGTCACCCCACTGATTGCCAGGGGTGATTCAGCTGATCTGGCTGAGTAGGGCAGTGTCCCCTCATGGCTCAATGTGGTTTCTCCAGATGTCACACAATGGGGTGAAGAGGTTGGCCCTTTCCTGATAAGGAAAGGCCATTTTTCTGTCAAAGGTATACATGACCAGTTAGTAAAATTAAAATATAAAACAAGTACACAAAAGCCAAGCAAATTGCATAAATATTTGCATTTTTCTCTCTTCCTACCAGGGTTTTCTGTCCCATGGAACATTTCCAGCTCATTATTATCAGATCTCAGCACTGACAATAATTCACATACTATTACTAAATCACTCATTTCAAAACATTATGGTCAGAAGTAAATTTAAGAAAGTCTTGTGGTTTATGTTCTATTTTCCCAAAGAACATTAGGTAGAAATAAGTGAAAAATTACTGAAGCTTCTTCAATGATATTTATGTTCAAGTAAACTATTCAAATTTATTATTGAATTCATAATGACTGTCATTTATGAATTCATACATTCTGGGTTAACCTTCCCTTCTTTCTAAACTTTTAACTTAGTTTAATAATAGGAGCCTTTTTTCTGAATGTAAAGTTATGCTATTCTAAGTTATTTCTATTTCCATAATGGTTGAAAATATGAAGAACAGCAAAAGAATTTCCATGTAGATATGGACACAGGGCATTACGACTTTTAAATGTAAATATATGGGATACTTATTGTCATCAGTGAATTCACTGAGAGGTATGGAGACTGAAGTAGCTCAATCAATTATCTCAAATTAATGCAAGGAGGCATAGAGAAGGAAAGTTCACCATCTACCTTTCACTTTGCAGGGAAAATTTAAGCTTAGATGGACTCTGATTAGAAGATCAAAGTGCATAACCAAAAAAAAAAAAAAAAAGGATGCTGACACTCTAAGCATTGCAGCACTTCAGATTAGTATATTATTAAAATCAGCAACTAACTTGATTTAACTAAGAGGTGTTTTCAAATATAAGTTTCATTGTTGGCACTCAAAAGTAGTTCACAATTAGGAATATCAGCAACGTTTGGAAACGTCAAAAATGCACAATCCCTTATTAAAATATATTTAAAATACCTCTTTTCCCAAACTGCTCAACTGGTATCTGAATTTTAACAAGATCCCAGGGCCATTTCTATACACATTGAAATTTGAGAAGCTGCAGGTTATGTGCTTTTAAAGAACAGAGAGATACATTAAGAGACCCTCTTACCAAATATGGAATTGAGCTGGGTGTGTGTTAAGACCCTTCACAATTCTGATTGTATACGGAATTTTCTGAGAAGAAAAAGGAAACAAATCTCAACTTTCCACCTATTCTGATTATCTCCTGTCCTATTATCCCTCCCTCAGGGAAAACATTGAGAAACTTATTTGTTCTTCTTTATGGAGTTGAGCTGGGTGTGTATCAAGACCCTTCACAATCCTGATTTTATACAGAATTCTCTGAGAAGAAAAAACAGATCTCAACTTTCCACCTATTCTGATTATCCCTTGTCCTTGTTATCCCTCCCTTATTTAAGGGAAAACACTGAGAAACTTATTTGTTCTTTTTATCAGTATTTTGTCTCACTCAGGAAATGAAATAAAAAGTACAAAACAAATTTCTCATTTCCATCATGTACCAAAATTTCAGTGAAATCTTGGACCAGACAACATGGACCTGACATCCAGTTTAACCTGATAGACTTTGCCTTTAATGTCAAAAACACAAACTTACCAATTTCTTTAACAGGGGCTCAAAGCGAGTTCACGCACACCTATTCCCGTTTGTCCGTTTCCAATGCTACTCGCCTGATTTAAACCACAGTCATCCATCATCTGACTTTTCATAATACTGCCTAACTAGTTTCTGAATCTTCACATTATTCCCTCTTAGACATTTCGTATATTGTAGCCATAGTAAAATTTCTGAAATAGAAAACTGATTACATTGTCCCCTGTTTGAAACTCCAGTGTTTTCATTTGTAGGAAGAAGCTGAAAATTTTTAATAGCCTGCAGTGAATATCCTTGGTGATCTATCTGTGGCCTCCTTCCTCCTCTTTGAAAGGGCGGCACTCCACCCAAAGGCCACCAAGGCTTATAAGAAAGGTTTTTATTGTCGAGGGATGCTGCAGAGCTGTACCAAGGAGGAAAGAAAAGAGGAGAGAGAGAAGGAGAGAGAGGAGGAAAGTGGAGAAGAGAGAGAGAAGAGGAGAGACTAAAAGCAAAGTGCACCCTTATATAGATTCAGTTAGGGAAGTCTCAGAATGGTGAAGGGATGGTAGAATAGCCAATAAGGAGTTCCTGCTCTGGCGGGATGAGCCTTTAGGGGCAGGTCATACCTTTGATTTTCAGCGGGTAATTGGGAAGGGAGAGAAGGTAGGTTTTGCGACTGAGAGATAAGGAGATGTCTAGCAGGCAACTGCCTGATGTTCAGAGGGCAACTCCCAGTGCTTGGAAAGGAGCTGTAACATAAAGAATGAGACAGCTAGTCTTGGTCTGTTGGAAGCAGGAAGGGGCTTTTTGGGGAAGGAGATTTTCTAGAATAATTACTAACACTCTTCTCTCTGTATCCATCTCTTCTACTCCATGCTCCATACCTCACACTTAAGGCGTGTTGAAGGCCTGTCACTTCTCCAAGTTTGCCTTCTCAAATTTAGTTTCGGTATCCTGCTACCTCAACGTAACTCTTTCCTTTCTTTAATTTAGGTATAACACACTGTTTCTCATTTTATGTGCCACTTTAACTGGGAAGCGCATTCTAATAAAATGCTTTTCATATGGATTTTATAGCACCCCACGATTCTCCATCTTCACACTCATTGCATTATATTAAATCAATCCATTACTCATACAGCTTTTTGAATACATTATTTTAACTGATTATGGAATCTTACCTCTTAAAGATAAATATATTTTTAATTAAATCTTGTTTAACTTTGGTAATTATGAGGCAAAAAATAGAAATAAGTTAAATTACATTAATAAAAAGTGAATAGGAATTTGGGGTAGGATTAAATACCAAGAGTGGAGGAAACACAATAATAAAACTAAGTGCCCACTGATCACTGTATGGAGATAGACTCTATGGAAAATGTTGACTTAGAGAATTATTTGATTTGCAGAGTGACCAAAATAGTTGATATACAATAATTCTTTATTTAAACGTTCTTTCTAAGTAATAAAAATAATAACACGTTTAGTATTCATTTGTAAGTCATGCAATGAAAAGGACTTGTTTTTTTCTCTTATAAATTAGGCTACATTTTTTGATAAGCATTGCATTTTACAGGAGGTTTGGTAGGCAGCGCAGAGGAAACCATTGTCAAAGTGAGAGATGTAACTTTCAGCACAAAGAAACAAATATTTAATACTCACAGCAATTGGAAAAAGATATGGAGTTTTCCATAGGACATAGTTTTGAAAACTCAAATGTATTAATAAGTCTCAAAAAAACAATAAAATCCTAGTTGGCATCTCATTTAGCCAAAGACGTATTCTGCAATATATTTGGTTCAGTCTGTAATTTAGTTGACAACACTTTTACTGATCTCTGGAAGCTCATAATAACTAAGTTAAATTAAACAAATTAGTGGATTTGCATTAAAAAATAATATAATTGTGGTGGCTCACATCTGTATTCCTGGCACTCTGGGAGGCGGAGGCAAGTGGATTGCTTGAGCTCACGAGATCAAGACCAGACTGAGCAAAAGCAAGACCCCTGTCGCTACTAAAAATAGAAAAACGGAGGCAAGAGGACAGCTTGAGCCAAGTTGAAGGTTGCTGTGAGATATGATGTCGTGTCACTCTTCCCAGGGCTACAGCTCTGTCTTAAAAAGAATAATAATAACAATGTTTTTAAAGGAACACTTTATCTCAAAACCCTACCTTAAATTCGGTGACACCAAAATTTCCTTCTAGCTAAAAATATGTATCTTCAAATTTTTGCACATAGAAAATAAAAAAAGAATAAACCATTGCATTTGAGAAAGAATGTGTCTACTGTAGGCCTATTTTTGTTCTTCTTGTTCTGATATTATATGTGTGTGATATGTTTACAAATGATCATTAAAATTTACATTCCCTCAAGGAAAGGATTTTGTTTCTTCCTCCCCACTGCATCCTGACCCTCCAGACAAATGCTACAAAAAGGACAGTGATTTAATAAAAAATTTTAAACGAATGAATGTAAGAATTAAACTTCCTAACCCAATACCCAACAAATTGTTGGTTCTTCATTAGATAAACACAGATCTAATGTGCTGAAGAGTGTGCACAACATTTCTGAGAAAACCCGTCTAAGACTTGAAAGGCTTCAGATAGAAGAAAAATAATAAGAAGGTAGAAAAACAATGGAGAGCATTGTTCATCTCCCCTTTCACAAAATGTGAATTATACAACAGCAACTGTGTTTGAGGTGCTTGAAAAGCATAATGAACCCAGGAGATACAATGTGAGTTCTGGCATTTTTAGAGGTCAGATTTTCAATTGAAAGCCAAGTAAATCCTGAATCCAAGATCTTTAGAAAAGAGACCTTGGTTTTAGGATTCTCCGCAGTTTAAGAGAATCTATCAAACAGATGTAATGTTAAAGAATATCCATAAGGTTGCAGTTTTCTGGAGTTCCCAATTTTTATATGTAAGAGAGTTAAATTAGTTTTATTTATTTAATTAATTTAATTAATGCTAAAGGAACAGGAGGGAGAATATCAGATCTATATATTTTGATAGTTGAGAAAAGGGGTCGGCTCCATGATTACTGGAGACCGCTGAAAACTGTAAATGAAGGTGCTTTTGTTTTAAAAATTATGAGAAATTTTATCCATCAACAATAGCTCATTAAATCAAGTATGGAACCCTTCTGTATATCCATGGAGCCAATTCTGGTTGGGAATAATGCTAAGTGTGAAAAAACATGCTAAAATGGTGATCTATGCTTTTGGACAAAAGTTTTTGACACCAAAGGCATGTATTTATATAAGAGCCTACCTGAATAACAGCTTAATGTTATATTATTTTGCCTCAGCATTAACTTCCTTCATTACTGAATTTAGCCATATTTCCTTCTATTGAAATGGTATAAAATTGGAAACATTATTAGATAATAATTTATCCTTTGATTGAGAGTTTCTTGAAGTCCAAAATAATGAAAGAATAGTTACCATTTTTTTTTATTATTTACCAATTAATTAATATGTGCTAGATGCTGCAGTTACATAGACTCATTAAGTCTAAAGTAAAACCTACCGGTTGTCATCATTGTTTAATGTATAATTACTAAAAGTAACTTCTCAAAGCCTCACACAAATAGTAGGCAGCTAATTAAGATTTGCATAATATGAAGGAGAAAATTCTTTGATACCGCTTGAACAGATTAGTCTAAGCATTCCTTTTTTTTTCCTATCTCACAAGGGAAATGAAGTTGCTTATATAATTCATTGGACCCAAAGCATTTCCTGTGTGCAAAGACTTCAAATTCATACATTTCTCTGTTTTTCTCTTTTATATTATACAATTATTTGATATATTCGTTCTCTTTCATTCTCTCTCTTTCTCTCTCAGAAAATTGTATTAGTTCAGAATCTTTGATTTAGATTCACATTTGGAGAATCAACTTATGCCTAAATTTTAAATCTCTTTACTGAACCTCTTATTAGTGTACTATGATCTTGTATAGTAGTATTTTCTGTTCTTTTATTGTACCTTGTGGCTTCAGCCAGAAAAATGAATGATTAGTAGAGTGGTGCTTATATATTTGGTTTCTAATGTATCCAATTTCATACTTGACTTTGAATGTCTTAGAGGTACAGTAGCAGCCATTATGACGACCAAAGTCAGTATGATTTGAACTGATCAGGATCTGAAAATACCTAGTGACGTTCAGCAAGTCAGTTCACATGCCCATATCCATAAAGTAGCTTGTACCAATGTAAAGTTTTATTTTCAGGATTAAATAAGGTGCAGATGCCTAGTGCCTAACTGCAAAGTCCATTCTACTTGGAAAAACAACCAATTGCATCAATAACTAGCAACAGTTAAAACACATATATTTTTGAGGAAAAGAAAAGTTTATAAAAAAATTTTGGAATGAACTAATTAGAAAAAAGCTATTGATTTGAAACTATGTAGTGTAAGATTACCAAAGTTCGCTTTGAGAATCCTGATAAAAAGGGAATTAAAATATGCACGTAGCATTTCAGAGTTTGAACTGTATGATGATAGTCGATTATTATGAAAGCAAAGCTTTTCAACTAGAAATGAGTTCTGGAAGAATTTTATCAATTTGACATTTATAAAAGCTCCATTTGGTAACATCTGACAAAATATGGCAAATGTTCTGGTTTCTTGTGTCTCTGTAAAAACCCAAAATGTGACATTAACTATCACTTAATGATTATATTTTTATGGAGACTAACATGTATAATGTATGCACTTTTCTTTCTAATAATCTAGCTTAGAAATGAAAATAGAATTTTAAAGTTTTAAAAAATAGAATTTATTTACTATCTTTAATCTGTTAAGCATTCAAGTATAGGTCACAGCTAAATTATTTCCATGAACTTGATATATTAATATTTTATATGTAGAGTAAATAGTGACTCTTGTTTCAAAGAAAATCTACATAGGTAAGTAATTAAAAGGATCTTGTAAAAATTTAGTACTTTTCCGTAAGTTCTTCTTCAGACAGAGGTTATTTCATTTTTATAAGGATGTAGAATACAAGAATGCGTGTGGGTGAGACAACATATATAGTTTTTTCTTTAAAAAGGATTTTATCTAAGTACTTAAACATATGCAGTTTGAGAATCAAAGTTCAGCACCATAAAGCTTAGAACAGACATCTGGAACTAAAAATATTTAAGAACAGGTGTTATAGCTACTCATTATGTCCATAGAGGAGCAAGGTGGGAGTAGAAAACCTGCTTTCAAGTAGAAGCGCATCTCGATGGACATTTCAGAGTAATTTGTCTGCAAAATGTATGCTGAAGTTTCTGAGTGATATTGTAAAATAGGTAAGGTAGCCTAGGAGCATCTATTTACATTTTGGCAAATGTTTCATTTGGGGATACTTGGTGGATTTCTTTCTTTTTTTTTTTTTTTTTGAGAAAGAGTGTCACTATATTGCCCTGGGTAGGGTGCTATGGCATCACAGCTCACAGCAACCTCAAACTGTTGGGCTTCAGCAATTCTCTTGCTTCTGCCTCCCAAGTAGCTGGGATTACAGGTACCAGCCACAACCCGGGTCATTTTTTTTGTTTTTGTCGCAGTTTTCATTGTTGTTTAGCAGGCCCAGTTTGGGTTCGAACCCACCAGCCCTGGTGTATGTGTCCAGTGCCCTAACCACTGAGCTAGGGGCACTGAGCCTTGGTGGTTTAGTTTTCAAAAAATATTTAACAGGATATTTTTGTGAGATCTCTTTTCTTTATAAAATGTAACTATGTTTACCAGATAATAATTCCTGTCTCATCACTCTTAATGTGGTAGATATACAAGAAGCCCTTTTAGCAAATCTTTTTATTTTCTATACCCGTGTTTTTTAACCATTTTTATCTCACAGTACACTTGAACCTATGGTTACACTTTCATGGCTCACTTAAATTATGTTTATCAAAAAAAAAAGAGTAAAAATCAAAAAGAATATATTTACTGTGGTTTGAACCTTTTGAAAAATAATTTAATTAATGATCTTTAAAATTTTTTGCAGTACACCTACAGTCCTCTCATGGCACATTGGTTGAAAATCACTGTTCCGTGTTGTCCTTCCTTATTTCCTATACACTATCCATGGTGGAATGGTCTATGTAAGAATCTCCATAGACACCAAAATTCTCTGACACTGGGTCCCTTATGTAAAATGTTCTATTATTTGTATTTAGCCAAAGCAATCCTACTCTGTACTTTATTTATTTATTTATTTATTTGGAGACAGAGCCTCAAGCTGTCCCCCTGGGTAGAGTGCCGTGGCATTACAGCTCACAGCAACCTCCAACTCCTGGGCTTTAGCGAGTCTCCTGCCTCCGCCTCCCAAGTAGCTGGGACTACAGGCGCCTGCCACAACACCCGGCTATTTTTTGGTTGCAGCCGTCATTGTTGTTTGGCAGCCCAGGCTGGGGATTCGAACTTGCCACCTTAGGTGTACGTGGCTGGCGCCTTAGCCGGTTGAGCTATAGGCGCCAAGCCCCCTACTCTGCACTTTAAATCATCACTGCATTACTTACAATGTAAGTGTGTTCTATACACACACACACACACACAGAGTTGACTTTTTAACAACATGCAGGTAATGGGTGCTAACTCGTAATACTTCCCTATGCAGTAAAAAAATCCAAGTACACCTATTCACCATCCAAAAACTTAACCACTAATGTACAACTGTTGGCTAGATGCCTTATCAATAACATAAAGAGACATTTAACATATTTTAAATATTGTATGTATTATATACTACATTCTTATACTAAAGGAAGCTAGAAAAAAGAAAATGTTACTAGGAAAAGCATATGGAAGAGAAAATACATTTACTATTCATTAGGAGAAAGTGGTTTATCATAAAGGGCTTCGTTCTGCTCATCGTCACACTGAGCGAGCTGAGGAAGAGAGGGAGGAGGAAGCGTTGGTCGTGCTGTCTCCAGTGTGGCAGAGACACAAACTGTGGAGGAAAGGGAACAGGAGCCAGGAGGCAGGAGACACAGGCCCACTCACTGTAATCTTACAGAAATACATTGTGATTTCTGCCTGATGCTTCTACTTTTTCCCTAAAAATATTTTTTATAGTACTAATCCTGATCTCACCATTTCCTTTAGCTTTAGTGCCCATATCATAGAAGGGTCCATATCACAACATACGTCAAAAGCGGTCTTGAATATTTGAAGCACTGCTATCAGATTCTATATATATATATTTTTTCCTGGTGCTGTTTCCTCCATAACTTCCTCCTCATTGTCTGGCACTGGTTCACGAGCATCTCAATCAAGTCATCGTCTGTTAATTCCTGAAATGTTGTGTCTACTAGCTCTCAAATTTTTCCACGATCCATATTTTGAAACTCTTCACACTACACCTTTTTTTCACCATATCTTCAATATCTTCCATAGTTTCCTTAATTAGCTTTGTTGAATGCCAGACAGTTATGCACATCTGGGCATAGTTTTCTCCAGCAGAAATTTACCATTTCAGGCTTGGTAATTTCCATGGCTTTTCTGTAACAACAATGGCATCTTCAACTGTGTCATTCCTCCAGACTTTCCTGATGTTCCCTCTAACACTGACAATCTTTTCCATAGAGTGTTTGTGTACTGAGCCTTACAAATCTTTAGGACCTCCTAATCTACTGAGTGAAGTAGAGATGTTGTGTTCAGGGGACGGTAGAACATTTGGACACCTTCAGTGTTGAATGCATAGGGTCTGGATGATTGGCCACAGGTGTTGTCCAATATCCACAGAACTTCAGAAGTCAGTTCTTTACTGTTATAATTCTTTTTAATTCTGGGAGATAAACCATCAGTGGAACCACTATGGAAAAAAGGGGTTCTTACTGTCCAAGCTGTCTTATTGTACAACCAAAGACTGGTAGCTGGTCTTTATCTTTTCCCTTTAAAGCACAATGAATTGAGTCATCAAATAAGAAAACAAGAATAGCTGTGTTGCAATACACTGTGGTGATATGCCATAATTTGGGCTTGTTCAGGATTAACAAAGAAGGCACACACAGAAGGGGCAGCAGCTTGGCTGGGAAGGAGAGTTCGGGCAGCTTACTAGAGGAGGTAACACTAAGTTTGCCCTGTAAGAGAAGGTAGCTGGGTGCAGAGAGAATTGGGTAGACAATGTAAACTCAGGGAGTGCTGAATCTCAGAAAAGAGAGGAACAGAGAATTGCCAATTCAATGTATGCGAGTAGTTTATTTCGCCAAGAATCTGTAGACCTAGGGCGGATCTGAAATGTGGAGAAGGTCAGTGGTAGGAAGGTGGGTACATGGGTGGAGAGCCATGAAGAGTTATAAGCAAGGTCCTCATGAATGCACAATAGCATTATGTCTAAAAATATGCAAACACCTGAATTCAAAAATATTTTATTTGTAAAAAAAATGCCAACCATCCTCTAATACAGAGATATGAAGCAACTCCAAGCTGTTGAAAACTGGCACTGACACACACTTGTTCCATGCAGAGTTGCTACAAGTCTACAATTTGTACAAAATGCAATAGCTTTGAGAAATAATGAAGTAGAATGCCATAATGTGAGGTGGGCCTGTTCATGAGACCCTAAAAGTGAAGACTCTGTCCTGGTCAAAGCAAAGAGATGACACAAGAAGGAGGAGAAGGAGAAAGAGACTATAGGGAGATGTAAAGGATAAGAGGGACTGGACCCACTGTTTCTGGATTTGAATATGGAGGAAAGGAGCCATGACCCCAGGGATGCCAGCAGTACTAGAAGGTGGGCTCGTTTTTAGCTGTCAAGCAACAAGAAAAGGCTGATCTCAGACCTCCAATCACAAGAAACTGAATTTTGCCAACAATCCAAGTAAGGAGAAAGAGAGGTCTTCCCTAGAGCCTTCAGAAAGGGCTGCACCCTGCCCGCACCTCGGTTTTAGTCTGGTGAGATCTCTGTTACACATCTGACCTTCAGAACTGCAAGGAAATAAATAAGTATTGACTTGGGCTAATAATTTTGTGGTAAATTTGCTAAAGCAGTAATAGAAAAACAGTCAAATATTCTAGTTTCCCCAAAATCTCTGGAATGGGGATTCAGTGTGTTACCACATGGGCTTGCCATGGAAGCTTTGAGAGTCATTCAGTTTTTTCCCACTTTCAAAGAGAAACCTAAATTGGTATCTATTACAAACCACGCCGTGTGCTTGTCATACAGCCTCCATGGATAGGCTATAATTCACCATTATCTTGTTGACAAGGCGATGATTCGTTTCACACATCATTGTTCATTAAAATAATGTGTACCTGTGCCTGAGTTCCATCCCACTTCAAAGCCCAACTGCTAACAAATTTATGGTCAATTAATTTTAGTGGATGGAGAGCAGTTGAAAGCTCTACAGGGTTTTCACCTTTGCAATTCTTTTGTTTTATGAAATTTAATAACTGTAAGTCAATTAAAAATATTCTTTTTGCAACTCTTTTCTAAAATGTTCTTATAGCGGCATTTAACCTAATGTAAAAAAAAGAAAGATAATTGATTATTTTTAGAGATTAAAATTATTTTGTTCTACATATTACTTATTTTGAAACTCCACTTCATTTTTTACGATATTCAATTTTAAATACAAAGGTCATATGTTACATGCTGACCTTACATGTTGACCTCAATTCTTTCTGCTTTCAACTACTTTCCAAATATATTTTTAATTTATGAGACAAATACTTTCCTAAAGCCATATTATTTTTACCTGTAAAATCACTGTGCTGTTATTTTCCTGTTGTCCAGAAATATTGATTATGATTTTATTTGATAAGTGATCGTACATGGATCCATGTTAATAGGTAAAATCACTCTGCAC
Organism: Otolemur garnettii; assembly: GCF_000181295.1. Lineage (NCBI taxonomy): Eukaryota > Metazoa > Chordata > Mammalia > Primates > Galagidae > Otolemur > Otolemur garnettii. Next base: position 15,523,637 of record NW_003852404.1, on the reverse strand, counting down.
GTACACATTTCCATGCTGTGAAATTTTGGACTTGAAATGCGGTGCTCACTAACACTGTTAAACAGTGTTCTCCAGAGGAATTTTAACTACCCAGACAGCTGGTGGGTAACAAATGTAGCTAAAAATAGACCCAAAAGATTCCTTGCTTCCAGAAAGGTCAATTACATTGTCTAAACCAGAAAATTCAATAAGAAGACATGATTGTAAATGTATGTTTCACAACCATAGAGGAATTGCTTGAAAGTGGGAAGGAATCAAATAAATGAGATCATAGGTACAGAGGATTTTAAATTCCATGGGTTTATGAAGGCGTATAAAGCAATGTATTACCTTTCAAGGAAATGCCTTTGGGGGAATAAAAAGGAAACGATAGGCAAAGGGAGACCAGAGAGGAAGTATTAACTATAGTTTGAATAAAAGGTATGATATCAGCATATCAAAAGTGTAGGAAGAATTTTCCTTTTAAAGTAAAGGCACCAAGTTTCAAAACTCCACTTGAAATGAACAGCAGAAATTTGCAACTAAAAGGAAAAGTACCTCAGAATAAACTATTAAATCTTGGCAGGTGTTCATCTGTCCTCACAAAGTTTCAGCTTATGAAGTACACACAATTTTTCAAACAAAGCCTTTTTTATTAACTCAGAATTTTCCCCACTAATGATTCCTTAAAATACAAAATTTCAAATAAAAATCAACTTTTTTACTTGTAAATTTGTCCTGATTTGCTTCTTGATTTTTTCTTCCTTTTTTCTTTTTTCTTTTTTTTTCCCACTTAGAGAAAGAAACACAATACTGATCTTCAGAGATCTCAAAAACTTGTCAAACATAAGAAATTCCCCAAAATGCATAAATGTGAAAAATATACTGTGATTATGGACACATACCTACTTTCCGGTCACAGTAAATGCACACTAGGACAGAGTGACACATATAGGAATGTGTTTGTGTTGACAGTAATTCCTGTTCAGTACTTAGGTACTCTGATCTTGCTACAGTCTAGCCAGGTTCATTACCTGCTGCTCAAGGAGAACCCTGTCTATATATCCACTATGCCTATACATTTGCAGAGTTCAGGCCCCTACCACAGCCTCCATTTCAGCAATTTTTATTAATTTTATAAAATGTGATTTCAATCTGAGACATGGCATAAGGTCTTTTGAACCAAGGCCTGTCTTCCCTTTGTGGTATATGCAGAACATTTCTACCCCCGACGTATTACTTCATTTCATAAAATAATGCAATTTATTCTGCTTTCCCTTTTCACTAAAGTCATATCTTTCTGTTTTTATAGACACTGTACTTTGCTTTAGACTTTAGAGTCTCACCGCCTGGAGTTGAGGACCAAGGTCACTACTTTCTTCAGGCTACATCTCTTGGCAGTTACTGAGGCTCCCTTTGCCCCAATTTTCTCATGTGTATAAAGGGACTATTTGGAGATTAAATGGGTTATCTATAAACCTTGGAGAGCAGTACATTACATAAGTATTAGCACATTGTTACACCGTAAGTTGTTCTATAAGTTAACTAATAATAAAGGAATAATATCAGATTTTTTTAATGTGATAAAAAAGTTACATATCAGCAAAATAGTAGGCTCATGAAGTGCCATCAAAGTACTGAGAAAGATTCTTTGCTTGGCCAAATATTGGTCAGGCTTCTGAACCTTCTCTAATGCTCACTGATGAATGTCCTTGTAAAATCCAGCTTGGGAAAAGAATCCTACTGAGTCAATTTAGCATGAACCACTCTTCCTTATTATCTGTCCTTGATATCTGATCAGCTTCATCATCTCCCACGATCCCCCAGGTGATTGATGTCTAATCGTGTCTTCAACAGGAAGATTGTAAGTCGATTTAGCAAGTGCCCTTCTTCCCCCAATGTCTCCTCCTACTAATTTTCCACCAAAGGTCCTCATCCCACTCCTTGGCTTTGCATTTCCAGTTGTTATACTCTATTTGGGAGTTAAGCCCAATATCTCTCCTCTGCTGCAAAACATGTTGGTCCTTGGTTCCATGGCTGCAAATAAAGTCTTCATTATGTGCTTTAACAAGTAGCAGTGAATAGTCCCAATAACTACCACCAACAATAATATCACAATTAGAATGTATGGACATTTTATGGACATCCCTACATCACCCTCAGCTCCTGGGAACCAGTGATCTGCTGTCATTATAGTTTTGTCATCCCTAGAATTCATTTATATTTTCTCCCTGTCATGGGAAAATTTTCTCTCTCCCTTTGTTAAGTTATATAAATCAGACTAAGGCTTATATGAAATGAAAATCGTATCTACCTCCTATCAACATCATTATCCTTGCTAAAAGGCTATTTTCAGAATAAAAAATTATGAAGTTACATTATGAAAAAATATTGCAGTGTTTTGGGCTATAATTTATTATTAATTTTCAAAATGAATTGCTATTGTATGTTATGATTGCTAAATAATAAAACTATTAATTCTCAAATGTTACATGCTTGTCATTAAAATGAGATACATAATAACGTTTTCTTACATTCCATATGAACTATCTGAACATTTTAAACTATGCTGAGAGTAGGATATCAACTTTTGATTTAATACAACAGCATTTTATCCCTCAGAATATTGTCAAAAACAAAGAAAATGCTTTTCCATTGTTGATTTTTACTCTGAGGTAATGTATAATAATGGGCAATGCTGGAAATATTAAAGTGCAAGTGTGGAGTAATGCATGAAAGCCAATTCTTGGTATCTTTTCTGGTGAAGCAGATAAACTTCAGATTTAATAGATGTTCTTATTTTTAAAAAAGCAGAATTAAGTTAGTTTTGAAAGACAGAAACAGCATCTCCAGGATAAAGTATGTCTTAAGAAGTAAACACTTATTCTGCATTAAAAGAATAATTCTTATAAAAGGAAAATTGATATAAAGGTATATAATGTACCAAACAGAATGCTGAGAGATCGCAGATATCAAAATTAAACATAGTAAGCATAGGTAATATTTCTTTAGCCATTGCTCTGTTCCAGATATTTTAAAAGTGCAGGATAGATATTCATATATTTAAACCTTATATAAAAACAGTAAGAGGTACATATGAACAGTTGCCCCAATTTGCAGAAAGTGAAAATGAGATCCAAGTTGTTGAAACAAAATGCCCATAATTTGAAGATTAGAAAATTAGACAAGCAGTGTTCAAATTCAGAGTCCTGACTCTTAAATGAGAAATAATACATTTTCGTTGCATCTTCCACTATCAACAATAAGAGATTATTGATATGAGCCTTAGAAAATACCCTTTGTCTTTATATTTATTATTTTTTATTTATCGTGATATATAACAGTTGATCTTGCCTACATTTTTCTTGCTTTTATTTTCCATTGAAGAATAAATAAGGACAGAAAATGCCTATCCTTTCAGAAAAAGCATAGGTTCATACTTAAAAATTATTACTTTTAAATTATTATTACTTTTGGACAGACATTTGGAAAATATCTCCAGAAATCTTCTTGTGAACATAATAAAGAAAAATAAGTTACGTGTATATTTACACTACATGGAAAAATGTCAGCAAAGATTATTCATTTACACATAGATGCCTTATTAGACTGAGATTTCTGCTGCACCTGAGGAAATAATTTATTCAACATTAAAATGGTGATTCACACAATATCTCCCAAATTATCCTGCTAAAGTTTATCTAAACAAAGAATGAAACTGCACTTCTCCACGTCTGTATCTTGCAATGGAGCTACTACAATGGGACAATGCCCTACAAACATGCCCATTTTGAGAGATGCTTTATTATTAAGTACAAATTATGTGGGTGTCTTAGGTGTATTTTAAATAAATTTGAAATAATACTCAATTATGTAATATTTCCATGTTGGGATGTCCATTTTATTGAATTGTGTAAGCTCATTTTATCATACCCTCTACCACTGCCCTACTTAAATGTGAGTATATTCACATTTGAAAACAAACATTTCAGATTTGCCAAAGAACAACAACAACAAAAAGGAGATAACTAATGGCATAAATGCAAAAGCAGCACTCAGAATTATTTGGCATTGCTATGATTTGAATGTCCCCTCTAAAACTTTTACTGAAATTTAATTGCAACTGTATAAAGAAATGGAACTTTCAGGAGGTAATTAGGTCATGATGACTCTGCCCTCAGGAATGGATTAATGCCATTATCATGGGAGTGGGTGAATTATTGTAGAAGCAATTTCCTGATAAATAGAATAAGGTCAGCCCCTCCCTTCTTGCTCTCTCTGTCTCTCTCCTGAATGCTTTTTCACTATGTAATGCTTTGTGCCAGATTATGATACAACAACAAGACCCTAATCAGTTACAGGAGGGTCTTTCAAGTCTTCAGGACTACAAGACAAATAAATCTCTTTTCAGGATAGTTACTCATCCTGTGTCCTTCTGTTATAGCAGCAGGAAATGGAAGCCCAATATCAATCTGGGGGCTCCAAATAAGCAACATTAAATTTCATGTACGATTGTAAAATAAACTTTTTAGGTGTCATCTATAATAAATGACATTCATTTAAAATGAGCAAAGTATCAGTTCTAAAAATTGTACTCATTTACGCAACCACAATCACATTTAAGATGCAAATATTTCTATCATTCCTATTTTTATTGTGTACTCCTGTGAGTTTTTTCACTCCGCACAATGCTTTGAACATTCATGGGCTATATTGCTTGTCTTATTAGTGTATTTCATTTTGCTGTTGAATAGTATTCTACTAAAGGGACAAGCCATCATTTTCTAATTTACTCGTCTTTTGATAAATATGTGAGGTGTTTCTAATTTTTATGTACTGTAAATCAAAGTTTATGAATATAAGTCGTCACTTCTCTTCAGTAGTATGGGTCACATTCTAAGTGTATATTGTTTTGAAAGAAACTAGCAAAGTCTTTTTCAAAGCAATGGTCCCATTTCAGATGACCCCCGCAGAATGGGAAAGTTTCAGCTGCTCTGCATCCTCACCGGTACTTACTATTGATGTACTTTATTTTTATATATTTTACTACTATTCAATTTTTATAATTGTTATTCATGGCAGGTTTCATCCGGGAATTCCTCCAACACCACCACAAATAGTCCTACTATTATAACTTTTGAATATATTCTTGGTTAACCAATGATATATAAAATGTATTTATAAAAAAAAGAACTTGTTTTAGAGAAGCATAGATACAAAGATTTCAAGAGCTATTTTTATTTTAGGCCCTATAAGATAAAATAGAAAAAAAAATTACAAGAGCAATAGTGTCAACTAAGGACACATTCTTAGAATAAGAGTTTTTATTATCAGGAAGTAAGATACTTCCACTGTGACTGTTAACATAGTAAGTTTTGTACTGTAACATTAATTGCTTTAATTGGTGAATGGTAAGGGCATATTTTTATTTAAAATAATATGTTATATTAACTTCAAGGCCAAAAAGTTACCAAGGATAAAATGGGGCATCAGATAACAATAAAGGGATCAATACTCACAGAAACATAACAATCCTAATGTGTGCACTTAAAACAAAGCATAAAATATGTGAGGCAAAACTCAATTGAACTGCAAGGAGAAATAGGTGAATCTAGTACTACAGTTGGAGATTTTAGCATCTCTCCATTGAAAGTAGATTATTTTTTAATATACCTATTGGCTTATTTGTATGGCATTTTTTTGAAATGTCTATTCACATGCTTTGCCCATTTTAATATGAGAGAAAAATCAATGAAGACATAGTTGAATTAAAAAGTCCCATCTATCAACTGAATATAGTTGAAATCTGTAGACAGCTTTATTATAAAAAAAAAAGCAGATTACATATTCTTCTCAAGTTCATATGAAACATCTACCAAGACAGATCACATTCTGAAAAGTAAAGCAGATATTAACATTTTTTTAAATAACAACTACTGCTCTGATACTGCAATGGAATTGAACTAAAAATCAATAATAGAAAGACAAATGGAAAATTTCCTAAAAGTTGGATATTTCACAATATGTTTGTAAAATATCTGAATAACACATGAGTTAAAGATAAAATCTCCATGATACTTTTTTAAAAGTAGACTAAATAAAAATTAAAAAACAAATTTTCAAAGTAGAACTATGAAATGTGTAAGATACAACAAAGTAGTATCAGAGTAAAGTAGTTCTCAGAGTAAAATTTATAGAATTGAAAGCATATATTAGAAAGGAAAAATACTTTAAACTTACATCTCAGGAAACTAGGAAAAGATGAGTAAAGAAAATTGAAAGTAAGCAGAAGAAAAGGAATAATAATAATAATAAAAGCAAATATCACTGTCTTTTGATTAGTGCTAGCATGAATATCTTTTTCCATTCCCTTAATCTATATTTATTTTTACACTTAAAGTGGGTTTATTGCAGTTTACAAACAGATAGGTCTTGCTTTTATAAATAATCTTTTAATTGGTGAATTTAGACCACTGGAATTTCAGTTGATTATTCTTATATTTGGATTGATATCTACCATATTTGTTACTGGGTTTTATTTGTTGTTCTTACTCTTTGTTTTTTTTTTTTTTTTTTTTTGTCTTCTGCACTATTTTTGCCTTTGTGTTTTAAATTTAGCTTTTTTTAAGATTCCATTTTCTCCGGTATCTTAGCACATAAGTTATATGCACACACGTGAGCAGAGACACATGCATACACACACTTAATTTATTTAAGTGTCCCAGAATTTACACCTTATGTTTACTACTAATCCATATCAACTTTCTAGTAATAGTATACTGCTTCAAGGGTATACTGCAAGGACCTCATAATAGCAAAATATTCTTAAATATTTCCTCAGTCATTTTTAATCTTTGCTCTCAGTTATTTCATTTGTACATAAGTATACATGAGCATAAATAAATACTTATCTACACATATGAGCATACAGCAATCAATTTTGCTATTATTATTTTGAACAAATTATTATCTGTTACATGAGTTAGGCAAAAGAAAAAAATTTAAAAATTGTTTTATGTTATTTATTCTGTTATTCTCTTCCTTACCATGTATAGAACAAAGTTTATAATCTATATATATTTTTGATCACTGTAGAACTGTTTTCACCTTTTTTTCAATTTTCAAATTAATATGAGGGTACAGATTTTTAGGTTACATTGCTCTTACCTCCAAGGTAAAGTTCAAGTTGTAGAAAAGCCCTTCACCCATGGGCATGCTGAACACCTCCCACTGTGCACATTAGGTGAGATCCCACCAATTGCTTCTTACTAAGAAGAATTTTTTCCAACTCCATACAGGTAAACATAAAAGATTAAAGTCTCCATCTTTTCTTGTGGTCGAAGGGTATTCCATGGTATACATATGCCACAGTTTGTTAATCTATTCATGGGTTAATGGGTATTTGGGTTGCTTCCATAACTTGGCAATAATGAATTAAGCTGCAATAAACATTCTGGTGCAAATATCTTTATGATGAAATTAATTTATTCTTCTGGGTAGACATTTAGTAAGGGAATTGCAGGATCAAATGGAAGGTCAACTTTTAAGTGATTTAAGAATTCTTCATACTTCTTTCCATAAAGGTTGTATTAGTTTGCAATCCTACCAGCATTATGCAAGTGTTCCTTCTCTCCACATCCATATAATATCTGCAGATTTACAGATTTAGGAATCTGTGATATGGGCTAATCCTACTGGAGCTAGGTGATCTCTCAGAGTGGTTTTGATTTGCATTTCTCTGATGATTACAGACGATGAGCATTTTTCATGTATTTGTTGGCCATTCATCTGTCATCTTTAGAAAAGTTTCTGTTCAAGCCTCTCCCCCACTTATAAGTGGAGTTATTTGCTCTTTTCCTATTGATTGATTTGAATTCTTTGTAGCTATGAGCATAGTATGTTCTTCCTTTTGTTAATGTCTTTTGGTATTTCTTTTCTCAGGGTTTCATAGTTCTTTTTATAGAGATCGTTGATGTCCTTTGTTGGATATATTCCCAGGTATTTCATCTTCTTTGGCAATACTCTAAAAGGTATGCAGCATTTGATTTTATTCTCAGCTTTATTTTTGTTGGTATATATGAAGGCTACTCATTTGTGGGAATTGATTTTTTTACCCTGAGACACTGCTATATTCCTTGATCACTTCTAAGAGCTTTGTAGTTGAGTCCCTGGGGTTTCCCAGGTATAAGATCTTGTTATCTTCAAGAGTTTGTCTTCCTCTGTCCCCATTTGAACACCATTGATTTCCTTCTTTTGCTTGATTACAATGTCTGGGACTTCTGACCCTATGTTCACTAGCAGTGGTAACAATGGGCACCCTTGTCTAGTTCCAGATCTGAGTTTAAATGCTCTCAATTTTAGTCCACTCAATATGATATTGGCTATGGGTTTATTATAGGTGGCCTCTACAGTTTAAAAAATGTCTCACCCAAGTTTATTTTCTTAAATGTTCATATCAAGACAGGATTCTGAATATTATGAAAAGCCTCTTCTGTATCAGTTGATAGAATCATATGGTCTTTGTTTTTTATTTTATTTACGTGGTAATTATATTTATGGATTTACGTATGTTGAACCATCCTTCTCCCTGGGAGGAAACCCACCTGGTTGTGGTGTATAACCTTTTTAATGTGTCACTGTATTCTGCTTGCTTAGATCTTATTGAATATTTTTGCATTGATGTGCATTAATGATATTGGTTTATAGTTATCCTTTTTTGTTGGGTCCTTTCCTGTTTAGAAGTCAGGGTGATACATGCTTGATAGAACGTGTTGGGTAGGATTCCCTCCTTTCTCTATGTTTTGGAATAGATTATGCAATGTAGGAGCTAGTTCCTCTTTAAAAGTTTGGTAGAATTCTGGCGTGATACGATCTGGGCCAGGGTTTTTCTTTTTTGGAAGACTTTGTATAGTTGATGCTATTTCAGTACTTGATGCAGGTCTATTCAAAATTTCTAATTCTTTCAGGTTGTGTTTAGGAAGGTGGTATGCTTCTAGGTATTAGTCCATTCTCTCCACATTTTCTAATTTCTGAACATTGAGTTTTTGTAGTAATCATTGAGGATCTTTGGTATTTCTGTTGTATCTGTTATTATTCTCCCTTTATCATTTATTATTGAAGTTATTAGAGGTCTTACCCTTCTGTTTCTGATTAGTCTGGCCAAAGGTTTATCAGTTTCATTCATCTTTCAAAAATACCAACTTTTGTTTCACTAATCTTCCAAATGATTCTTTTGTTTTCAATTTCATTTCATTCTGCTCTAATTTTGGTTATTTCTTTTCTTCTGCTGGGTTTAGGATTGGATTATTCTTCCTTTACCAGTTGCTTGAGATGGCCTGTTAGGTTGTTGATTTGCTTTCTTTCTGTTTTCGCATTTAAAGCTGTAAATTTTCCTCTTAGGACTACCTTTGCAGTATCCCACAGCTTTTGATAGTTTGTGGCTTCACCACCATTTTGTTTAGAAATCTAAGGATTACCTTCTTAATTCTTGTCTTTTCTGAGCTGTCATTCAGCATAAAGTTAATGGTTTCCATGATGGTATGTGAGCACAAAGATTTCTATTGCTGTTGAGATTAACTTCTATTCCATGATGGTTCAAAATGATACAAGGAATAATTTCTATTCTCTTAAATTTGTTGAGGTTAGACTTCTGTCCTAAGGTATGGTAAGTTTTATAGGATGATCCATGGGCTAAAGAGAAGAATGTGTATTCAAGATGCAATGTTATTTATGTGTCTGTTAAGCACATTTGTTTGAGGGTCATGTTTAAGTCCATTATTTTTTTGTTTAGTTTATGGCTGGGAGATCTGTCCAGTACTGACAAAGGAGAGTTAAAATCTCCAGCTATTATAATGCAGGAAGATATCATATTGTTAAGATAAATTAGGGTTTGTTTTACAAATCAAGGAGCATTCAGATAGGTTACATAAATGTTAATTACTGAAATCTCTTCTCCTTGTGTGCTTCCCTTGGCAAGTATGCTGTGTCTATCCTTCCCTTTTTTTATTTTTCTTGGTTTAAATCCAATTATATCTGCAAATAAAATTGCAATCCCTGTTGTTTTTCTGATATTGATTTGCAGATTACTGTTTTCCATCCTTTAACCCTGAGTCTTGATTTATCCTTTGAAATTAAGTGTCTTTCTTGGATATGGTGTATATCTAACCTGAGCTTTTGTATCTAGTCAGCCAATCTATGCCTCTTTAGAGGAAAATTCAAACCATTCACATTTATTGAGAGAATTTATAGGTATGGTAGAGTTTGGTAATCTTGTTTTTCAGACGTCCAAAGCTTATTTTTATCATTTTCACCATTGTGAAAGCTATACTTTGTTCTTTTTTTTTTTTTTTTTAGACAGAGCCTCAAGCTGTCCCCTTGGGTAGAGTGCTGTGGCATCACAGCTCACAACAACCTCCAACTCCTGGGCTTAAGCGAGTCTCCTGCCTCAGCCTCCCAAATAGCTGGGACTACAGACGCCCGCCACAATGCCCAGTTACTTTTTTTGGTTGCAGCCATCATTGTTGTTTTTTGGTGGGCCCAGGTTGGATTTGAACCTGCCACCTTAGGTGTATGTGGCTGGCACCTTAGCCATTTGAGCCACAGGCACCGCCTGCATTGTTCTTTAATTTCTGGGTGTATTTACTTTGTTGATGAACCACTGTGCTCATCATTATAAAGACTGTGTCTGAGTACTTCTTGTAGAGGTGGTCTAGTTATGGCAAATTTCTTCAAAATTTGGATGTCAAAAAAATATTTGATTTCTCCCTCACAAATGAAACTCTGTGTCATAGGATACAGTATCTTCAGCTGAAAATTGTTTTGTTCAAGAAGGTTAAAGGTTGATTACCATCCTTTTCTGACTTGAAAAGTTTCAGCTGAAAGATCTGCAATCATGTTAATATTTTTCCCTTTGTAGGTAAGAGTTTTCTTATGCCTGGCTGCTTACATGAGTTTCTCTTTCATATTAATTTTGGCAAAGTTAATTACTATATGTAGGAGATGCTTTGTTTGGATTGAGTTGTGCTGAAACTATCTACTGTCTGAATTTCTGTGTCTCTCACAATGCTTAGGAAATTCTTTGCCACAATATCTTGGAGTAGAGCATGTATGCCTTGATGACCATCCTCTTCTCCTTCAGGAATACCTATAATTTGGATATTTGATCTTTTGGAATGATCCCATAACTCTCTAAAGGAATATTCTGTTTTTGTTCTTTTTTTTTTTTTCTGCCTCTTTGAATGCTTGGGATGATTCAAATGTCTTGTCCTAAACTTCCAAGATTCTTTCTTTTCCCTGTTCAACACTATTACTGAGGTTCTCTACTGTGTTTTGAAGTACCTCAAATGCCTTTTTCAATTCTGTAAATTCTGCCATATTTTTCCTCATTATATCCATATCCTTGGTAACTTTGTCTTTGAATTCATTAATCTCAAAACAACTTTTGAACATTTTTTTTTATCTATGTCTATCTTTTCCTCCAATCCAATTATCTTCTTTGCCATCTATATTCTGAATTCTATTTTTGATATTTCAGCATTTTCTCTATTGATGGTATTTTCTGTTGTATCTCCCTCGGAATCTCTTAGAGGAATTGATCTACTCTAATTTTTCACATTGCCAGAGTTCTTCTGCTGGTTCCTCCCCATGATTATTTTATATATAATACTATATATTATATACTATAGTATTCTATGCTATATAATATATATATACTATAGTATATATATTATATAGTATATATTACATACTACATAATATACATATATAATATCATATATGGTATATATTATATAGGATATACACTATAATATATATATATATAAATACTTTTTTAGTTGAAATGATAGGTTATCCCCAAATAATTATTGGGAAATAATCTAATTAGGGACCTTTAGGAAACACTGCACTAACCTATTTGGCAATTAAAACCGATGGGGTGAAACTGGATTGGAAGGCCCCAGGAAGTGGGGCTAACCATCCTTTCTACAATGAGTTTGGGCTTGTGACTGTGGCTTTTCCCATACAACCTCACAGAAGCTCCCTTTCTGGGCTATAGCCAGAGACTCTGTGGGCCAGCTTGGTGAGATAGCACAACCTAATTCTATCTTGATGTCAGCTTGGCCTCTACCCAATCCTAAGGAGTCATGGTATTTTGCTGGAATCTCTGCTGGGCAAAGATACAAACACCTACAGTTGTACCTCTTGCTGGTGGTGAAAGCTGGAGGAGAGGAATCCGCAGACAGACTCACTGAATCCATCCTTCACCATTGCAATCCGCCCCCCCATTGCCATTTAAAGCCAAACAAGTGGTGAACCTGTAGCCCCAGACAGCAGAAGCAGGAGTACAAGAATTCACAGATGACTGTGGCTGAGAGTTCCAATCAAACTCACTCAGGCATTGTGAACAACACTCACACAAATAAGTTCAGAGGGTTTCCAGGTGGCAAGAAAAGAAGTCTATAGTCAGATATGTCTGAGAGTTTCTGGGGGGCTGGAAAAATGTCTTTAATAGTGGGAAAGAGAGTCAAGATACTTTATTCCTCTCCCCACCAGAGTTAGAACTGTGGCATCACTATTTCTGTGCTACCACTCAGTGGCCCACTCAAGCCCTTGTCTGTCAGTGAACTTACCAACCACTCTGGCTTCTGCAGCAGCCACCCTGTCAGGCAACCAGGATGGGGGAAGGGTGAGGTGTGGGCTCAGGATTGCAGAGAGAATATTTATTCACTTTTATTCCAGGAAGGATAGGGCCTGGGCTCAGTATAGGAGGATCAGGATTTAGCAGCTCTTTCCTGTGGGGTAAGGTAAAAAGTCCTTTGTTCTCAGAAAGCCCTCTTTACACCACCTACTGGGGGAGGGTCCTCCTGTCCCCTTGGCAATGGGCACATTCTGACTAGTTGCTCTGCACCTGATCTGTTATCTTTCTTCCTCTTTCTTGACCTCACAGCTTCTTTCAACATGGAGGATGTGAACATTGATTTCTTCTCCCTGTGCTCAACTCCACACCTTCAGCTTCTCTGAGTCCACTTCAGTTCAGTATCTCTCCCTCTGGACTGGAGCCTTTGGTGAAAGCTGCTTCTACATGGCCATCTTGACTCCTCCCCCTTTTCAGCATTTTTGAGTTATAATGAGAGTATAAAAAGTGTATAATACCTGGCGTTTTTATATATGTCTTCATTATCAAATGATCAAGTGAATTAACATATACATTACCTCACATAGTTACTATTTGTGTGTGATGAGAACTCTTAATATCTACCCTGATAGAATACAGTGTATTCATTATAGTCACCATGCTACATATTAGATCATTAGAGCGTAATCATCTTAATACTGGAAGTTTGTATTTTTTAAAAAGCATTCCCCCATTTCTGCATTCTTCCCCCCAACCCCTGACAGTCACCATTCTACTCTCTCTTTCTATGATTTCACTGTTTTAGATTTCATACATGAGTTAGAGCACACAGTGTTTATTTTTCTGTGTATGGCTATTTCACTTAGCACAATGTCCTCCAGGATCTTCTCTGTTGTCAGAAATGTCAGGAGTATTGTCTTTATTAAGGATACGTAGCCTGGCCAATACTTATTTTTCATAATTTTGATAATAGTCATTCTAACAGGTATGAGGTGATAATTCACTGTGGTTTTTCTTTCCGTTTACCTGATGATTAATGATGTTAAACACCATTTCATACATCTGTTGGTCATGTGAATGTCATCTTTTGAGAAACACCAAGAACACACAAAGAGACAAGAATGATCTCTTTAATAAACAGTGTTGGGAAAACTGAATATCTTCATATAGAAGAGTAAAATGGACCCTTGTCTCTTACCATATACATAAAACAACTAACAATAGATTAAGCCCTTAAATGTAAGATCTAGAATTTTTGTTGAAGACTACATAGGGGAAAGATTTCATAAAATTGGTCTTAGAAATATATATTTTTTAATTTTTTGAACTGATATCAAAAGCACAGCAAAAAAGAAAACAGGTGGAATTTCATCAAACTAAAAATTTTCTGCATAACATAATAATCAACAGAGTTAAAAGGCAACCTCTGGAATATTTACAAACTCTCTATCTATCTATCTATCTATATGTCAGCAGTCCTCAATCTGTGGGTCTCGACCCCTTTGTAACACTGAAAATACATCACAGCATTAGGAAGGTTGAGAAATATATATATATATATATATATATATATATATCCAAAAAGACACTCATGAGACTAGTAGCTAACCAAATAAATAAATAAATAAGTAAATAACCCTATTGAAGAGTGGGCAAAAGATTTGAAGAACCTCTTTTAGCATATCTTGCAAGGCAGGACTAACTTGTGACAAACCCCCTTAATTTTTATTTGTCTGAACAAGTCTTTATTCTGCTTTCACTTTTTTCTCGAAATACTATACAGATTTCCCGCTGCCCTCTTCTTGCTTGCAAGGTTTCTGAGGGGTAGAAGAACATATTTTTTACTTTTACTCTCAATAGGTTAGGTGCTTTTTTTCTTCCACTGCTTTAGAAGTTTTCCTCATTTTTAATTTTTTAAAGTTTAAATACAATATGCTGAAGTGTAATTTTTTTGGATTAAAACTGTTCTGTGTTCTTGGAGCCTCTAAGAACTGTGTTTTGTTGTCTAACATTAACTTGAGGCAATTCTCAGTTATCATTACTTCAAATATTGCTGTGTTTTCTTCTCTCTTAGCTTCATTTTCTGATAGTCCCAAAATGCACATGTTACATTATCTGCAGTCTGTTATTTTTTCTTTTTATCTTTTTATCTAATCTCTCCCCCAACTCTTCCTGCCCCCCCCAGTTTAGAAGTTTCTATTGTCATGTTCTCAAGCTCAGATATTCTTTTTTCCATCTGTATCCAGTTTATTAATGAGCCCATCAAAAGTATTCTCATTTCTGTTATGGTATTTTTATCTCTAGTACTTTTTAATTCTTTCTTAGAAATTTTATGTCTGTCTCTGCTTACATTACATATCTGTTCTTGTATGCTGTCTACTTTTTCCATTAGAGCCCACATAGCTGTTTTATATTCCTAGTTTCATAATTCCAACATTCTTGTGACATCTGACTATGATTCTTATGCTTTTCAGTTTTGTCAAACTATTTTTTTTATGTTTTAGAATGCTTTGCAATCTGTCACTGAGATTTATACATGATGTACTGCTGAATCACTCAAGCTAACAGGCCCTTAGTGATGTGATCGGAAGTTTGGAGGTGGGAGAGGGGAAAAGTTATATAGGTCTATGCATAAGCATCAGTATTTTGGTGTGCCTGTGTCCCTGGACTGTAAACCTTACTAGTGCTTCTGAGTGTTTTCCCCCAGCCTTTTAAGAGGGTTATAATGGCTAGAGAGGGTGAGAAGTGGGTACTTCCCCTATGTGGAAAGCTACAGCTAGCTAGAATTTTTTTATTTTTGCCCTTTTCTGGATAGGTTAGTCTCTGATTAAATACTTTCTCCTGAGGATAGTTCTTCTTAAAAAGAACAGAATACTCTGATGTTTTTCAAAATGGATTTTCTTTTATCTCTCTACCAGAAGTATGAAGGAATTTTTTTATTGTATTTATTGTGAAAACCTGTAACAGATACTAGAAGACTCCCAAAGTTATGGGGCCCCCTGTGACTCTCAGTCTTCCTGAAGTTTATTTTTATTTATTTCTTTAAGATAGATAGTCTCACTTTGTCACCCTTGGTAGAGTATCATGCCTCATAGCTCACAGCAACCTCAAACTCTTGGGCTAAAGCAATCCTCTTGCCTCAGCCTCCCCAGTAATTGGGACTATAGGGGTCCACCACCTATGTCCAGCTACTTTTAGATACAGGATCTTGCTCTTGCCTGGGCTAGCTGGTCTGGACTAACTTTATGAAATTTATCCCCTCGGCCTCCTGGAATTTCAGGATTACAGGTGTGAGCTACCTCACCTGGCCTTCTCTGATGTTTTTAACTGTCAGACCTGTCCCCTCGGGCCTTCAGCAATTTATCAATTAAAGTTCAAGTTTTCTCACCTGCTCATGGGCTCCTGTGGAGGTTTTTGCTTCTAGATGTCTGTTCTGGCAAGTTATGATTCTCTGCATCTCATTGTGCCTTTGCAATTTTGAGGATAACAATTTGCCTTGTGATGTCACTTCTCTGACAGATCTAAGAAGAGTTTTCTTTTTTTCAAGTGTGTTCCAATTGTTTCTTGTTGGTAAGACACATGGCTGACTTCTATGGTCCTTTCATGGCAGACTATTTGACATGTTTTTAAAGTAATAGAAAGTACATCATTAGCATTTGGGATACATGAATCAATTTTTAAACAGACATTCACAATTTTATCTAATTATTGGTCAATATAATTTATATTAATAGATAAAGCATATCACATAAAATAAGAACAATACTAGTTCTTTAAGAACTTGAAATTAATTATCTAATTTATGCATTTTCTTATAATTTACATTATTATATACAAATGCACCCATATATACTTATGTTAAATATAGAAAATATAATATATAAAGATATGTACACTATATAAAGTGTGTACATATGCATACTATAAATACTAGATATAATGTATATATAGAATTAAGTTTCTTTTGTATTATTGTGTGATATTAAATCACTTATGTTAAGATAAAGAGTAAACAACACTACCTCATTTTATGTGAAAATTTTGCCTACAGCTTACCAAATACAATTAAACATTATAAAATATTAACCATGGTTAAATAGTTGAAGACATAACTACATCAAATTTTCTATTTATTAATTTATCTCTCTCTCTGTCGCTCTACAAGTATATGCATGTGTATATATATGTATATATATACATATAGCCACCAGGAAACATATATACATATGCATATATATGTGTGTGTATGTGTATGTATGTATATATATACACACCAAACAATATTATTCAGTGCTGGCTTCAATAATGCAAATTTTCCTCCAAGAGTTTCTTATCCTGATCTACAAAACAGGAAGTGTAGTTATTAAAACAGGCTTTAGCTCGTGGCTTCAGAGTGCTGCCCTTCTGCAAGTTATTTGCATATATCCCTAGGCATATTTATTAATTTTTCTAAAACTTCATCCCTTGAATTGTAAAGTGGGGATAAGAACCTATGTCCTACAGTTCCAGATGATGAGGGAGGATGCAAATGTACATGAAGCACTTAGAACAGTGCCGGCTTAGGGCAAGAAAGTAGTAAGTGGCCAGTATTGCTTAATATTACCAAGATACTCATGTTCTCCTAAATTCTTCCTGGGCTGCTTCCTATGTTGACATGTTAGGGATAAGAGAATCGATAGACAATGTGTATGTGCTATTGTACTGCCTCTAAAATTACCAAAGAAAGACTGTAAAGCATAATATGATAACAATAATTATTAATATTATTTAAGCAAACTTCTCCAAATGTCAAATCGTCATGTGTTATTTTTTTCCTAGATTTTTGCACCATAAGTTTCATTAGAAGGCTGTTGAGTGTTTGAACAGAACCATGTCTTTCTGAAGAATCTATAGCAATGGCTCATTATAAAAAGGTGCTGGATGACTCACAGATCCACTGCCTTTTATATTACAAAGGCAACAGAATTACTGACATTCTTTTTAATCTTTACTTTTCTTCTTTTTGTTGAAGGAAATGTGTTCTCCACATGTCCAGGAGCCACAACCCACATATTATAAAAGGGGACAGATACTAAATGTAATTAAATGTAGAGGCGGGGGACTACCAGCCAAAGAGAGTGGGTAGCACTAAAGGACAATATTAACATTCACAGTGAAATGAAATGTCATTGAGTCATCAAGGTTTATGGCATGTGGGTCTGTGACATAACTAACTCATCCGCCAAATACTGTACTGAGTTGCAATTACCTCATATTTTTGAATTAAAAATGAAAATGGAAAAATGTTAATTGCCAATTAGCTTTAAATATTACTGTGTTGAAAGTTATTCAATAAAATAAATTATAAATGAGTAGAAAAAGAGAAGAAATGTTATAGAGTAATCATTGCATGAAATACAGAAATGAAAGATCACATTTTGGTAGAATATTCATTGTTACTTTTAAATAATGGTTAATCTTAGAAGAGTTTTACCAAATAGAGAGCCACGAGGTTGTGTTTCATTTTATAGTGACGTGGGGTTTGATAATGGGTTTTGACTCCATCATGGTAACAAGGAACAGAGTGTAATTACATGGAGAAATTTGTTACAACAAAGATTTCTGATCTTTTAGTAAGTAATATTTCCTTTACTTCAAGTAAATGGCCTAGGAATGTATATTCCCATCAGATTCCTGGTGCGTTGGGATTGGTAAAAGAAAATCTAAATCTGCCTTTGAAAGACAAAAACACTGAAGTCATTCCTTACAGTGTTTTAAGTATGATTTCTCCTTAACTTTATTTGTATTCATTTATTGATTCAAAATATTATATCAGCATTTATGAATACCAAATATATTCAGACGCATTGCAGAAAGAATCGTGCTTTTAGTGTGAGGGAGATGAGGAAAGGCTAAATGGGAATTGATGATCCTCTTTTTTCTTCACCTACAGCCCAGAAAACAGCTGAGACCCTGCAAAAGGGTAAATGCTTCACCTGCCTGGGCTGCGATGAGCTAACTGCTTAGCTGTCAATTCATTCTTCTGTTTCCTTTCACTCATAGATGGCTTGGCTGAGAATAATATGGAATTCATCGTATCTTTGAATGAAAAAAGGAGAGCAGAAGCTGAAGAAATCAATCACTTTGGAGTGCTATTTACAGTTTAATATTCTTAAAGACAGAACGTCAGAGGGGCATGCTATTCTGTATGTTGTAGGAGAGGAATTTCCTGTGTCATCTTAGATAGTGATGTTTTCCTTTTCAAATACATAAAAAGCATTAATTTGGCTAAGCACACATACTTTAAACCCAGATAATAGAATAGAGTCTTCATAGCTCTTGTCATTATGGAGAACTCCCAAAATGTATGCCCTGCACGTTGAACTCTCTCTATTGGAAAATTAAGAGTTGAGACAGGTATTTTCTCACCATTGGGGTAAAGAAAAAACAAACTATTTTTTCATAGAGTACAAATTTTTACCTAACTAGTTTAAATAAGTGATCGTTAGTGAAACTGATAATTAAAAAAAAAAAACACATTAAAAAGCAAAATTTTTCTGGATATTTGAAAGCACCAAATACTCTCATATCAACTTATTATTGCCAGCTGGTCAACTAGGCATCAGTGGTCATTGTGCTTCTTTAATCCCTTCCTAAATATCCAAAGACATGGGCATCTATATAGTCCTACAATATGGTATCATCTCTCTTGTCTTCTGCATATGGAGTCTTCTGCAATAACTTTGAAAGCTGGGATTTATTAATGTTGTGAAAAGAAAAACTTTAGGCATAGCACGGTGGTTCATTCCTGTAAATCTCAGTATTTTGAGGAGGCTGAGGGAGAAGAACCACTTGAATCTAGAAGTTTGAGACCAGTATGGATAATATATCAAGACCTCTCCCATCTCTACCAAAAAAAAAAAAAAAAAAGGAAAAAAATTAGCCAGTTGTGTGGCACAGCATCTATGGTTTTAGCTACTCTGGGGGCTGAAGCAGGAGGATAACTTAAGCCCAGGAGTTTGAAGTTACAGTAAGCTGTGATTGTGTCACCTTATACCAGCCTGGGCAATAGAGCTAAACTCTGTCTCTTAACTAAAGAAAAAGAGAGAGAGAGAGATTTAGATAACCTAAGTTTAATCAAGTCTATTTGAGCAAGGTATGATCCATTAATCTGTTAGCATTCAGAATCAGAAAGGGTTCAGAGAACTCTACTTATCAAAATTAGAATTGAATATTTAGTAATTATACACTGAAATCGGAACTATAGAAATAGCTTGACTGGTTCCAGCTAGGCATTTGCCTTACTTGGTACGGTCTGATCAATTGGCAATCTAGGACTAAGGAAAGGAAAGCTCAGAGGCTTGTGATTGACTAAGACTTCCCTATCTAACAAAATATAAACTCCTAAATTAGGTTGCAATTTTTTTAAGTAGGAGCTTAGAGTAGGAAGATAGCCTCAGGCCAATGCCCCCTGCTTGTTTAATTTACACAAAAAATAAACAAATTAAGACAAAACATTACTGAGCACAAACAATAAGGAGATCTTATTGCTGGCTGTCCTGAGGGCATGAAAAGGAACCAAATCAATAACCCCTCATCAATTTTACAGTCTAATTGGGAAATACACCTGTAAAAAACAAAACTGTATTTTATATCTATATCCTCAGGGAATAATACAGTTCTAGCACATGCTAGTCATGGGAAAATAATTTCAGGATAAAAATACATGAATGAATGCGGTAAGGAGAGAAATACAATTCTCTGTATATACATTATAGCACTTTATTACCACTTAGTGTTGGTCCAGATACTGGGCAGGAGTAACCCAGGAGCACCAACTACTCTGAGATAGTAAAACTCTCCAAATAACAGATATGACAGAAATTATGCTTTTTGGTAGTTGTGCATTGAATAGAAGTGGAGAAATTTGTTTCTTTCTTTCTTTCTTTCTTTTTTTTTATACAGAGCCTCAAGCTATCCCCCTGGGTAGAGTGCTCTGACATCACAGCTCACAGCAACCTCCAACTCCTGGGCTCAAGCAAGTCTCCTACCTCAGCTTCCCAAGTAGCTGGGACCACAGGCACCTGCTATAACACCTGGCTATTTTTCAGTTGCAGCTGTTTTGCCGGGCTCAGGCTGGATTCGAACCCACCACCTTAGGTGTATGTGGCTGGCGCCTTAGCCACTTGAGCCAGAGGCACTGAGCCAGAAATTTGTTTCTTAGCTCAGAAATATTGGTCATAGTCACTAACAGCACAGGAGATGTTTGTGGCAGACTAAAATGAAATAAAAATTTGGGTTCAAGCAAAGGGATAGCTAGCAAATGATAAAAAGAGGAATCTGAAAATTTAGCAGAAAATGAGCTAAATGTAGAGAGTGCCTATTTTGCTTAACAAGATGGATTCCTTTTGTGTTCATGAATTCTGACTGCATTCCAGAGAAATTAGAATGGCGGCTTAAGGGGACAGAAGGGAAAGGAAGGGAAGGGCAGGAAAGAGAAAGGAGACAGTGGGGCTCAAATAAAGACTCTGAATAGTGGGGTGGAAAGTCTCAGAGAAGTTGATATTTAAATAATATGTTGGTAAAAGGCAGGTGGGTGGGGCTTTAAGTGGTTTCTAGAGGGAGAAAAATGCAGTGAAATCTTCAGGCACGTGTTCAGTACAGTAGGCATAATTTGATGCAAATAAAACTCAGGACTGAGGAAAGAAAGTAATTTTCTCATAAATATTTTAAACACGTTTTCATGTATAGAAATAACACGGCTCATCAATTTAATATACTTATTAAATTTAAATATACTTTTTTTAGCATTTAAATATACTTTTTTAGCATTTAAATATACTTATTACATATTTTGAAGGTCAGTTTCTTCACGTGTTTGACAAGGCAAGATATTTTCCATTGTCATTAACTTTCACATAATATAAAAATTAAGCTGTGTCCAATTTATAAGCCTTTTCTTTCTTTACCAATTATAAAATCATTACAAGAGTGTTTAGAAGGTGAATTTTAAGAAAGGATTTGAAACAAATGACTAGCCCCACAAGAAAGGAAAAAAGGAGTGGATTATCACGTGCCACAGATAAAATGGGGAATAGCAAAAGGGGGTTGTAGAATGCCATAAAATTACGATATGGTTAGGCAAGGCAACATAAATAACATGAAGAAATATTTTTACACTTAGGTTAATAGGCAAATGATTACGCGGTGAAAGTGATATTTAAAGTGAAGAGGAGGTGATTTTTTCATATATGTCAAAATCTGTGGAAAAATTAATGAATTGACTCTTATGTGAGAAGTCAGTGAATCTTTCAACAAGAAGTTTAAAATCAAGAGCCCATTCAGAACTAAGCTGTGACTGAAATGGCACGTCTGTGAGAGATAGAAGCTGGAAGTGATGACAGTAATTGATACGGCATTGTCCTTAAAGGGGCTCGTGGCTGTTCCCAGAATGCCTCCATAGATAAAAGGTAAGTTTTAAAATGTTGCATAGCTCTGGGTTGAGAATGGTATTCCTGTGTTAGGGGAAAAAACTGGCAAAAAATGCTAAGTGATAAAAGTGCTCACATTCACAGAAAAATTAACCTGTTTGGCATTTTGCCTATGTGTTGAGTTAGCGTTAATGAAGTTCCCGTAAATCAGATACGTGAGCAGGGGGGAGGTTAGAGATAAAGAAATAATTGAAGCATACATATCCATGGTATGTGATATATGACATAGACTCTTTGGGCTTCATGACTTTAAAAGTTTATACTTCAGTGGAAAATGAAACATTCTTAAGTAACAGATTCATAGAGCGGTGCTGACAGTGCAGTGCTTTGAAGACAAGCATTTGCTTCAGATGATCTTGATACAGGATTCCCCACTCAGAGCTAGACAGGGAGTCCCCCATTCTCTAGGCCCAGAGTTCAGAGGTGGGACCCCCATTTCCAGGCACAAGCAGTCTGCCTTCCTGTGATGGTTTTTTTGAGTGGTCCCTCCTTGGGTAAAACCATCCTAATCCCTTCTCAGGGACAAAGACTGTAAAGGACATGATAACTACATTCATTCATTTGTTAATGCACCCATTTCCACCTACCAACTGCCAACCAGATATAATCCTCTAGACCTAATTCCCCTAGACAGAGAGTCCACCTGGAGACTCCCGGGAGAGTTCTTCGGTTCTTTTCCCTTTCTAGAAGCTCTGGTGCTTTTTACTTTTTCTATATTCCTTTCCAACTTCTAATAAAAATCCTATCTTACCACTGATCTGTGGTCTGTGGGTTCATTCCTCGAATTCCTGAGACCAAGGACCTACTGAAGAGCGAAATTCTGATATCAATCTTATGGATCACTGTGGCCATTTACATCCTACCACATGTCTATACCCACCCATCACTGCGTTGCATTGCCACCATACACTAGGCCCATGAGTCCGAGGACCCTCTAACATAAAAAAACCCTCAACAGCAGAACTTTAAAGACTATAAAATAAGTCAGAATTAGGAAGGAAGGGGTATAGATTTGGGCGCAATCCTACACATACAATGTGGTATAACCTTAATTAACATACTGTCTCCCTTGAGGAGAGAGAGCGAATTGAAAAAAATAGTATAATTTATAACTTCTAAATGGGCATCAGTAATTTCATAACCACCAAGTCTTATGTTCTTCGTCCTCTCACTTGTGCTATATGACATTGTTGTCAAATCTTTCTTCTTGAAAGTCTTCGTTTTCAAAGACAGTACACATTTTTTGTCCTCTTTTGCTTACTGTGCTTTATTCTATTATTGTGACTATTATGCTATTCTCCAACTTTTCATCCATCCTAAGATATGATTCTTAAATGGACTTATTTCTTTTATTCCACAATGTGCCCTTTGTTACTGTCCTTTACTGACATACTCTCAAAAATTACTTTTACATTGGCAGTCCTCAAAATGCCCTTTTCAGTAAAACTATGCTATTTTTTACTCCCGATACTTATTTTCAAATGTCAGGTTTGTAGCTCTGCCTTGGCACAATGCTGAACTTTGATCATCCTGTCATCAATCAACAAATTTCTCCTCTCCTCCTCTTTGATAACAATATCACCAATTTCACGGTCTGCCATCATCTTTGGCTAAAAATCATATGCCATTGTTTTTTGTTTCTCTCTCTTTTAATTCTTATCAAAAAGTGCTGCATATATACATTTTCTTATTTAGATCATTCTGATACTAGTGTATTCCTGACATATTCACTAAATTTTTGCATTAATTTCCCAAATGTTTTCCTTGCCTCAAATTTCATATATCCAATCTGTTCTTTAACTTACACTAGATATTTTTGTTGTAAGCCAGATATCTAAACATCACACATTCTCATTCAGATGCTTTTGTGTCCACCCTTCAAGCCTACACAGCAGATTTCTAACTCAGATTTTGGAGTATTGGAGACATTCCAAAGTGCATCTCTGGTTTTTCCTGACTTCACATTCTTAAACCTAATTCAAATCAAAGAGAATCCTTTGATATTTTTTGAAAATATCCTTTTCATGTTCAAACTGTTTCTTGATTCTGAAGAACACTGAAAAACCATATTTGTCTCCAACTTAGGCATGACCTCAAGACACAGTACGTGTAAACTTCCATAGGTTCTTTTACCCAAAGTAATCA
The DNA here is from genome assembly GCF_000181295.1 of Otolemur garnettii. NCBI lineage: Eukaryota > Metazoa > Chordata > Mammalia > Primates > Galagidae > Otolemur > Otolemur garnettii. The sequence goes on along the minus strand of NW_003852404.1, from coordinate 15,499,409 downwards.
CTTCCTCTCCAGGGCTCCAACAGCTGAATACATACATACATTTACCATATTCTGCTTTCCATGAGGACAAGCTACATGGTAAAACTTAGTCAATAAAAGACCTCAGAGACAAATCTTTTAATTTGATGAACCAGAAGGCTTTCTCAAAGAAGGATTTTGAGAATGGTTTAGGAAAACAAAGGATCAGATTGGGATGAGTCAGTTTTTTTGAGTCAGTATTAGAAATGAGGATTAACTCAGATGGGTTAGTAATTGGGTAGCTTCAGTTATAAATACGTATTTCAAAATGAAGGCAGGAGTCGGACTGATAAGAAAGCATTAGTCATTTAAAAAGGAGATCATTATGGTATGACGTGGGGCAGACAATACTTCTTTTTAACTCAATAGCTATCATTTTCTATGGCTGTCCACTCCTGTCTCCAGCCCTCAGACTTTATTATGAGAGGGAAACATTGGCTTTTTAGTCCAAGCTGATTTTTATTTTCATTCATAGACAGAGTTTAGCATTGTCCTCTGTGTGCATATGATTTCTTTTCCAACTTCAATGTAAATACATTACTCGTTTGTTCATTGTTTTCTGGGGAAATGATATAACCAATTGGTCAAGAAGAAATTCAGGAATTACATGAGTTCCAGTCTAGGTCCCTATAATTTGCTATTTTAAAAATAATCACTTGCCTGGGATGTTTACTCAGAAATAAAATAAGAATAATAGTGCAATATCTCATAGTCTTGAAATTAATAATGAAAGTAATAATTTCTAAATGTTGTGTAATTGATTAGCCTTTTCAAGTTCTCAAAAGGCATTATATGAATAGTTCATTATTATCATATAGTTCTTTGTACAAAGGCCTGTACATAACTTTATTATCACTGAAAGTAAAAGAGAAAAAATACCGTTATTAAAACTCTAAGACTATTACTCTCATTTTGTTATTGTTCTTTTTGTGCATAAGATCATTTCTAATGTCACTTTATAAAATCTAGTAAAATTTTATGTTTAAATATTTTTAATTTTTACCATTTAGGGTAATTTTTAGGAAACATTTTTGTGATAGAATGGCTACTTGAAATCATGTATCTTTATGTTTTTATCGTATAAAAATGTGCTATTGGGAATTGGGTCCTGTTTAATTTGGTTTTTGATGTCCACAGGCAAAGTAAGGGAAAGTGAGAACATTAAGAAAATAGGTAATGGAAAATTTGATCTTTTTCTTTAATATGATTACCTAACTGTCTTTTAAAATTCCCTTAGTATATATAAGTTTATTTCTTATAGTTGAACTGTGCCATAAATTCTGATGGGTACATAACAAGTTCTCAATATCACTGAATTAAGTAATTGAAGACATTTTACCACCTTGTTCAAAATGTAATAAAATTTCACAGACTCACAAGTGCTAATGGATAGTAGGCCCTGCACCAAAGGCCAGAGCACAGACATACAGACATAAAAGTGATAGATCATCTTCAAGAAGTTCAGGATCTTGTCAATAAACCAAAATATATCACATAGTTTTCTCACTCTTACGTGTCTCAAAACATTCCTCAAAGAACGAGGTGAAGAGAAAGGAGAAACAGAAAGAAAGTGGAGGGAGAAAGAAAGAAAAAGTGCATTATCAACGTGGCATGAACTCGATCACATACTCAATTAAGATAATCTTTCAATCATGTCCTACTTGTGGATGATACCATGTTGTCCGATTTCTTAATTCCATGACAGCAGCACATATGCCAGGAGATGGAGGTGTCATCCTCTCTTATATTCTTGCATCATAAGGAAATATAAAGAAATGCTGGGATGGCTTTGCCATCTATCACTATTGGTTTGGATATTTCAGAAAGGCAGCTTATTTACCCTTGAAGATTAAAAAGTCATTTATTTATCAACATCATAATTAGAAGAGACATAGGAAACTAAAAATAGAGTCACATCAACGTGGAAAACATACAACACTGCCTAATTTTGTTTTATGTTAGAACCTTTTGTTTTTGGCAAATTTGAATTGTTTGTTTTCTAAAGATCACTGGGGGCAAACTGACCTATCGGGACCCAGCTGGATGTCATCCACCCTGGCTCTGAGGGTTTAATCAGGGTGTTGACAAAACCAGAACACTGCCTCTCTGCTCTGGTGACTGAGCTTCACTTGGGCAAGCTGGAGTCTTCTGCTCTTGGCTGGTGCATCATCTGGTGCATAAAAAATAATTAACAAATATGTGCTGAATGAACAGCTATAATCCTCTTCTCCAAGGAAGCGACAGAGCACAGGTTTTTTCCACCCTCCACAGCACACACATTAAGTTAAGGAACCCTCTGGAATTGGAAGAGGAGAATTGGACATATTCCACAGTTTGAAGGATCAACATCAGCTTTGCATCAGCAGTTTTATCTGGCCAGTGAACGTGAAAGGGTGTTTGTTACCAAGGGGACAATTCACAATAGGAATGGTTCCCACTATGAAGCTAGAAGGGGGTTTAATGTCTTTTAAAGCTCTTATCCAAACTTTCTCTTGAATTTCAAGTTCCAGAGTCTGCTCTCCTTACTAAAATATCTTCTACAAAGAGGTTAGGACAAAAAGGCTAAGTAAGGTAAGTAGATATGTGTAAATACAGAATATTAGTTGGTGATGAATGCTTAGCAGAACTTAAAGCAGGGAACAAAGATTAGGAATATCAAGGGGGAGAGCAATTTTGCGTAAGAGGGTTATGAAAGGATTCAGTACTAAGGTGAACTTTGAGTAAAGATATGAAGTGAGTAAAGGAGTGAGCTGGGGTCTCTAAAGTGCAGCGGGAACAGCAGGTGCAAAGGCCCTGAAGTGGGAGCATGTTCAGTGTGGTTGCAGGGGGTCTGTGAGGCCATGTGGCTCTTGAAGAGTGAGGAGAGTGAAAGTGATAGACAGAGATTTCTGGACGAAATGGGCTTTGGCTCCCGGAGAATGTTAAACACATCAGCTTTGCTCTGCATGAGTTAAAAGGGGTTTGAACAGGAAGATGCTAGGTGAGGCTTTAACTGAAGGAATACTTCACATCAAGAGTTCTGGAATAAGACTACCTGGATTTGAATATTTGCAAGAATATCCAATATATCTTATAAAGTTAACATCATCATCATTTTTAACATGCTTCATGACTTTATCTACCATACCTCTGACACACACAGTCACAAACACTCATGGACACTCTGCAAATCACCCGTAGGATGTCAATTTCCTCAAGTGCATATTGAGTTAAGAGATGTTATGACATGAGAAGAGTACATGTTAAAGTTGATAAAATGTGGCAGTAGCTCAGTAAACATGGGTGATTCATATACATAAAACAGAGCTTCTTTATTTTAAAAAGAGATGACAGTATAAGTAGCCACCTATGGTAACTGTTTTGATGATTAAATTATAAAGTTCCCATAAAGCACTTAGAAAATTGCATGGTGTACACTAAATTTATTAGCTAGAATAAAGGCTAAACCAAACTGTATGTATATTAAAAGCAATATTATCACTTCCAAAAAAGGAAACAAAGGAGCATATTTCTTTCACATAACAGTTTCCTGGGACGGCAACAACAAACCTTCAGCGATAATACACCACATCTTGCAGAGTGGTTCTCAAACTCTGCCTCCAGCATGATGGTAGAGAGGCAGAGAACATTTGGAAAAAGACACAGCCATGTAGAGCCAGACCCCAAAGTGGCACACAGCCACTTGCCTTCCCAAGGGAAAATTTAATTATGCAAGTATATGGCCATGTCTCTTTGCAAGGTGGCCTGAGAAATGAATTCACCAGCCAGAAAGCCTCATGCCTGGTGGCTACCTTATTCCTAGGTCAGAAAAGAGAATGGATTTAGTGGAGGGCTAAAAATTTCTGCAACAATACAAGTACATGGTCAATAAATATCAGCTATACTATATATATTATTATATATACATATATATATAATTATTATTTTTTAGCCACAACAGAAAAGGTTGGAGAAAAGAGGAAACCCCACATTAGCTTCCAGTCGCGTACGGAAGGATGGGGGTTAGGGACATGTGGAAACAAATGGTTCTTGACCCTCCTCCCACCCATGGGCACACAACCCTAATACAAGTATAAAATATGGGTGGATTATTCCTTCCTAAAATGTAGAAAACTCCGTTTTATTTGTGACATTTTCAGTGTACGTGTTCTCAGTATTATCATCACATCATCATTAATGAAGGCACGACTATAACTGGATCTGAGTTTTCACCACTGGGTAACAAGAACAAGGCGCATTTTCACTGCATTATTTTATTAGCTCCATAGTCCTCTAGAAATAGTTCTGCCTCTTACATTTTTCACACATTATTTGAAAATAAATTAGAAACTTTTAAACAATATTTTGTTATGGTTAATATTCATTTTCCCTTTGTATTTATACAAATAACGTGGTAATAGTAGTACAAGAATAACGAAATAAAAATCTATTAATTTCAACAACCATAAAAATCTTTCTGCTGTACAAACAGGATGGTTTCTGTCTTTCAGACTTCACGGGAAATATGGAACAGCTGCTTTACTGTGTTTCTATAAAATAATCCTCAAAATGCATAATGAAGTCCTTCCTTGGAATGCAGAAGCGTATCAGGAAAACCTTTCTTGTAATCCTCTCCATCTCTCTGCATTCGGATTACACTTTGGCTAATCTGTGGTACCTGACGTTTAACTGGACCTATACCTTACCACTTTGCAGAGCATGGGACTCTCTGTCTATCCTGAGTACTTAATTTTCTGTACATTACCAGTTCCAGTTCACCAGTTGGCTTTTCTTCTGAAGTCTGTCAACCATGATAAATTGTTTCAAATAAAGCCATATTGTGTAAAAACAGATACATAAAAAGTAAAATACCATTGACCATAAAAAGGCATGTTAAATACAGCACATTTCTTTAAAAAAGAAAACAATAACAACACTGGTTCCTTGATAATTCTCACTCGTTTTCTGATTCTTTCTAAAAATACAAGACACGTTAGTTAAACATAGGATCACAACTCTCTAATGATAAGACCACGCTGGATAAAACACTAAGCAATATGTTTAAGATGTAGCTCATTTCTCATAGCTCATTAGCTCCCTGAATGAATCTGTCCAAATTATGAAGGCAAAATGGATTTAAATTCCTAGGACACATCTTTTCTTCTTCAACTCATATACTTTCCACTTTCATGGCTTGCTCTCAGCGCAGAGAGTCTTTTCATTAATGACAGAATTTTGAAGCATCACTAAAGTAAGATATAATGAGGATAGATACCAAGAGAGTCAGTTAAAGAAATATAGGAGACTAAGAAATTGCCTACCGGGAAAAAGAGTTACACAAACACTTAACCCAAGAGCACTCTCTGGGCTCTGTGGTTTTGCCATTTTATTCAGGAAAAATAATACGAATAGACAAAGAATCACACCAGGGTTTAAGTTCATCTTTTATCGAAGGGACGTCCTCACGTTTCTGTGGTTTGGAATCACAAAACTATTTTTATATGGTTTCATTAGACTCCTGTGTGGAGGATCAATTTACAGCAGGCACTGAAAAGCGGAGAGTTTAAATGGTTCTTTAAGAATGATTCCTGTAACATGTAGCTTGAGGAGGGGGCTTTTCATGATAAAAAGAAATGGAGAACAGTAACAGGGAAAACATACAAAGATATAGATTTTTCTAAATAGAATTCTTAAAGCTACATCTTACAAGTCATATACATGTGTGAAAATACAAAAAAAAATTATTACAATTTGTGTTGGGTACATAAGATAAATTCTGAATCATATTGCTTACATACACATATAAGTTATATATGTACTTAGGAAAAATGTGTTATAAATGAATATTCTTGAGGTCAAATAAAAATAAAATCAACATATTGGCCAATTATAGTGTGAAGAGTAGAAATTGAAGGGTTATTTTTAAATGAAGCAATCAGGGAATCAAAAACCAAAAATAATTTACTGAGAATTCTAAAATATATCCAAAATAGTGAAAACTTCAGTTCTAAATATTGGAGAACTATTGAGCATAGGTATTTTAAAATAGGAATTCTTAATTCCTGAGGGATGTAACAAACCCTATTTGGAACATCAATGTATAGGATGATTATACATAAAATTAAGTCACAGCTAAAGAATGAACAAATATGCATCAGGAAACGGACCCCAAAGAATAGGTTGGATAAGTTATTTAGTTTCAATTACATGAAGTAGTATTTTTAATATACTAAACCTGATGGCAATAAGACAAATAGCACACACATACACACACATAGTTGTTGTTGTTCTAAATGGAATTTTAAAACTGCAGTAGGAGAAAGCCTGCACATTAAAATATTTATTCCAGCATATTGATTTCTGGAAAAATGTGTACTCAATTTAAAATCTGTTGGTGTTTAATTCACTTCAAACAGTATTGTTAATATTTTCTCACAAACGATTGTCACATTATACTTGCTTTCTGTCATTAAATATTTTGTTTATGCTTAAGTGAAAGATATAATGGATTAAATTCATCCACCCAAGATGAATACTACATTATAAATGGAACACAAGATAAATATAAAACACCAATAATTTAAGTTTTAGTAAAACATATTTAGGCAATTGTGGAAATATTCCACTTATCGTAGGAGCACCGCTTCTTAGAATCCTTACCAAGAAATTATTTATGTCTTCAGATTTTAAACAAAGTCTCCATCCAAACATATGAAATTTACCTGAAATTTAAAAAGTGATCTTTCTGAATAAATTAGCATGATTTTGTAATTGAGCTTACTGCAACCGGCAATTAACACTTAGAATCCATGCAGGAACTAAGGTTAATATGAATCTTTCAGTTTCCTTGCCACTTTATTTCCTGTTCGTTTTTGTTTTTACAACATTTTTATTTCCTCTGGTCAAATTAATAAAATACATGCATGGTTGAACATTTGTACTCTGTTGATCTAATTAACTTTGAACTTTAAAATATGGAAATAAATGAGCACCTTTTATTGTACAGTAAGCAACTGTATTTCCATTAAAAATTTCTCCAGATCTTTCAAAGTAAAATTTTAGACCTTTGAGTTTTGAAACAATGCAGAAGAATTAGATTGCCAATCAAGCTAGAAGTCAAATGTTTTAAAATAACTTTCAAGTTCAAAAGATATATTAAAAATTGTAAGTACTCTGCATTTATGTATATACATCGATGTCATATGGCATATTGTGTAAGTATTATTGGCTGACAAGTACAAAAATTTCTTTTATCCTAAGGGAACAGGAAATGAATTAATTACGTCTAAAATACACACACTCTGGTTTAGAATATGTGATGCCTTTTGAAATCTATGATGGACTGCAATTGTTCCAAGGAAAGTATAATCATGAACCATGCTCTCTATTTACAGTGATTATTTCTCAATATTTTTTAGTTTAGGTTGAATCAATAGCTTGAAGGGATTTATATGAGTGATCATTTGGTGTATTTTGTTTTATTCAATAAGCACTGCTTCAATTTAAATGCTTTTGGTTTGCTCTTACATACCTGAGTCATTATGTGATACTCCGAATTTATACCTACTTTCCTAAAGTAGATTCTGATGATCATGATAAGCAATATATATAAGATTATAAGGAGCAGATGGTCTAACATTTTTGAGCTTTTGTTGGAAATATTTTGATTAAAATATATAGTTAAGATTTCTCAGTTGCAAGAGAACTGGCTTTCAAAAAATAATGTTTGCAAAATTCTGCATAAAATCTACTAATTTTATCATGAATAATTTTAAGCAAATGTTTTTATGATCTTGCAAAATCTAGAGTACCACTTCCTGAATTATTTTATATAACTTAAAGGGTATTTTTGTTTTGTTATGCTTTAATTTAACGTATTTAGAAGATTTTGTCTCAGAAAAGCAGGTCAATCCAACCAGGTTTATTTTAGCATCCCAAATATTATATAGTCAAAATTGAAAGAAAGACGGGGTGGAGGAATATAAAACTTGGTTTAAATGCTATAATTCTTATTTTGTTACACTCTTTTTGACCAAGGAATGCCATACAACACAAAGTTAAGTAAAAGTAAAGGTTAAAAGCCTGAGTCACATTACTTACAAGAAACACAATATTATCTCACTTTTATGAGCAAGGTTTCAGTCCCTAAGTGCACCCTGCCAAGAGCTCAAGTATAAAAAAGCAATATATTAAGTTGATTGTAAATGATCAAAGTAGTATTTTTAATTTTCTGCTTTCTTTAAGTTAAAACATAGGGGATTTGACTAAGTTCGTTTTCCGCGATCCTGTATGGTTTTGCCTTTGTTTTGTTCATTTGTGTTTTGCTTCTGTATTTTGTACACCACCAGGGTTGAAGTGAAAGTGAAACTAATGGGGATTCTGGAAATAAGCAGGTGGATGCTACATGATAATTAAATGTAGTACTAATTCTTTCTGAAAATTTCACTTCCCATCTTGATGGAAATGTGACTATAACTCAGTCACAGATAGTCAAAGATAAATACATCTTGTGCTTCCACATTCGTGTCACATATCTCACATGCAAAAGTTCAATTTCAATCTCATTTCCGGAGTGGTGCCTTTTACTACACCATTCTCAATGTCCAGACATTATGTTATGATGGTGAGGAAATGTGTAATCTAGGTTTGGGTGTTAAAGGCAGACCAGGAGCCTCATTGTAAAAGAATTAATAGAGAATAGGCTCTCTCCCACTTCTTCAATGAATATGATAATGTTATAATATCAGGGAATATAAGAATATTAAAATTCTCAGGGCTATCACTTGCTCTGTAAAATTATTAATTGACTACAGAGCAAATTGTGATCCTTTCTCATTCATCCATACATTCTTTCATTCACTCATAAATTCTTAATAAGTATTCAATAAATATTTATTAATCACTTTCTCTTTGTCTGCTGTTGTACCCTTGGAATAAAAGGGTGAACAAAATAAGAATAGTACCTGCCTTCACAGAGCTCACAACTTAGGGAGGAGACAAAAATAATTTCCACAATGGCAAAAATAAATATGCAGCCAATAATTGGGTAGGAAAAATATTCAATGCTAAAAAATGGTGGAAGAATGATATTCGACCTAATTTGAGGGGAAAAAAAGAATGTCTCTATAATGAATTCTTAAGAGCGATGATAGGATGATAAAGAATGAATAGATTGCGAGTGGTGCCTGTGGCTCAAAGGAGCAGGGTGCCAGCCCCATATACTGGAGGTGGTGGGTTCAAACCCAGCCCAGCCAAAAAAAACTGCAAAAAAAAAAAAAAAAATGAATAGATTAACGAAGGACACTTAGACAAAGGCAACACCATATGCCAGAGAGAAGACAGGACAAGGTTTGGTTGTGGATATGAAATCAGGCCAGTGTGGATAAAACACAAAGAAAGAAGAGAGAGGGCAGGAGAGGGCGTGGGACAGCAGCTGAGTGCTTGTGGTCCTCTGACCTTGTAGTTTGGTTCCTGGGGGTTGGTTCCATGTAACTCATTTGTAGTTTTCATTAAAGGAATGATATTAGGCTTCCTTGATGACATCCTGATTTCTCGTCCAGGCGCTGGCTAGTCTTACTTTGTTCACTCAGCCACCGCCTATTGAGTGATTACTTGGGATCTAGCACTTTTTCATCAAACCCAAATTAGTCACCCCAGGAAAGCAGCTAATATAGACTAGAAGAACTTATTCTCCTAGGGAATTGAGTATCCTACAGCATAATGCATCTAAAAGGTAATGATTCATAAAATATCAATACTAATTGAGAAATATAGCAAAGTGAAGATTTATTCTATCTCAATTTCAAGTATTTGAAGGGACCAAGAGTCAGATCATTTATAGTGCTTCTCTGTGGTGACATTATTTTAATGGTGTCATTTAAATCCATTTTCAGTGCAATACAGTAATTCCTAAATGATAAATTACACTATTTAATATTTCAATTGAGACATTGCTTGGATAGAGAGGTTCAATTGTTTTGATGAAGAGTTTAAATATATGCTTGCATCTTAAATTGAAATCCTGTAATCAATTAATAATTGGTCAACTATTTCTATTTCTCAGAAATACCATATATTGATTGTAAGGCAAATGTTATATGTTATTTTTTTTTATTTTAGATCCACTTAAATTTCAACATTCAACAGCCCTAGGAAGAATGTACGAGTTGAACAGAAAGATGAGAAATGATGGGTTCGCTTACACAGCTGTACTCTGAGTCCCAAACTAATAAATCTTTTGCCGTCTTTCTCATTTATCACATATTTGTAAGGGAGACTTGCCTTAGGAAAGAAAATGTTAAATAGAGAAGTTCATATTTGAAACATTTACCACATCTTTTCCTTGCCCTTTTTCTATTTACAAACAATACAAAATGGTAGTTGGAAGTGAGTGATTTGGGGCAAATAGAATATGAGTATATATTAATAGTTTTGACATTTTATTTGTATTGTTGTACAAGTGAGTGGATTGTGAGCCAAATCCAGTGTGGACTGACATTTTGAGGCAACTGGAATTTCTTAAGAGACTTCAAATTGTCATTAGATAGAATTCTGTGTAAGGAATAAGAGGAGGGGAGGTTGTGAGTTCTGTATATATTCAAATGCTGATGTGTTCTTGCTGTCATGCCACAACGGGGAAACAGTCAAATGTTACGGGGGCAACACTTAATGTTAGGACTTACAGAGATGGAAATCAGAGACAGGCATGCACTTCCCACTGCCCAGTTGCTCTGGGGCAGCTAATATAATAAATAGGGGAAATGAGCTCCTAGGGAGCCAAATGAGACCGAGGGCAACAGAGGGCAGCCCTTGGGCTGTTGGGCTTGAGGAATGAACCAGAGAGCTTTTCCTCTAGCATTAGCAGAGCACAGAGTACAAAAGCACCACAGTGGTCCGTAGGCTTGAATCTAGGCATTCCACTATTGCCAGCTCAGAGTAGGGGCTGAGGTTTGGAGGAATAAAGTCTTTTCCCTGATACGTTTGGCAGCCGGAGTAGAAGAATTGTATTTCCAGCTGTGTGACAATCCTGGTCATGGATGAATTAAAACATAGGTCTCAGCTTTGAGGCTGACCATAATTGCTTACATCAGGCACTGGATTTGGAGGTGACCAGCACCCTCTCTAGATTTCTCTATTTCAGGGGCCCAGCTATAAACATGTTAACACTTACTTGTCCCCTGCATGTATCAGGCTAATTTTATACCATTTTAAGGTTGAAAAAGACAGGTATTACACACTTATGATTATCACCAGAGTCATTACACCCTTCTCTATTTGTGTCTCTGTGGGAACAGACGCACATTCCTTAGGAAGCTGCTCACCTCCCTTTCCTCAGAGTCATTTACATTTTGGAACATGTCCCTACAGGTGCAGTGGGGGAAATGATCACATGGAGTCATTATTAAGTCATGCCATAAACTAACATCTTCTGAGGTTTTAATAAAATTAATGCCACTAATTCGAAATTCTTTTGTGTAGTTTAATGTTTTTTTTTTTCCTCAAAGACCTGTTAATATATTTGATCAGTTTTGATTATTTTTTCTGAATTCTGCAAAAAGTAATTTTGTGAATGAATATACTCCAACACACAGATATATAATCACATGAAACAATGCGCACACCCAAATAATTTTATATGGAAGACTAAGCCGTGTTATGTTGCTCTAGTTGGAGGTGAGAATTTTTGTGCCGCCTTCAAGCATGCAGGATTTATTTTCCCTTGCCTTCAACTGCTTTCTAAACACTTTGTAACAGCAAAAATACAAAAGCACTGCCCTTTCCGACCCAGTTTTTTTGCATCGGGATATCTTTGTCATGTTCATAATTGTTTTAGTATATTCACATTGTCAACAGAACCCTGCGCTTTTCAACACTTAACACCTGTGAAAAACCACGGCTTTGTGGCCAGCAGTAGACATAACTGGTTGCAAAAGAACTTTAGCTCACTAGCTGGTATGTCGGACTTACAACAAATATCTTTCAGTTCAAAGAAATCAGAATCTGTCACTTACGGTTTTCTTTCTTTCACAATTTCTGGCTTGTTTACTTTTGAATTCCTAGTATTCCCCGGTGCTGTTGGGGTGTGTTTCTTTAGCTGCCCCCAGTGTCCCCTCTAGTTTTACTTCCGTGTTTATTAGCAGTTTTAATGTATTTTATTTTTGGAGTTGGTAAAGATACTGCGTGTTTATTCAGTCTTAGGTCTTTCTCAAGATAATTTATCGCAGGCTTCCTGTGTAAGAAGAGTATGTGTTTTTTGTTGTGTAAGGAAACAAAACAAATAAACAATAACTGATGTTCAGGAGTTTTTAAATGCAGTTCCCAAATGTATTGCTCCCAGTGGAAAAATGACCCAGGATGATCAAAACCTTGGTGGGAGATGACAGCGTATGTGAAGTATTAGGCAGAGGCGAAGGGTGGGGGGCTTTAGGAAGTGCGCAGGGCTGGTTCAGGACATCTGGGCAATGAGGCTCTCTGAGAAGAGCGGGAGACGAGCACAAACAGGAAAGCTGATCAACCTTATTGGTGTATCTAGAAAAGAAGATGGGATTAATTTCCCTTCCTTTTTCTTTTGTCGCTTGAACCATGTAACTTTTTTCTATAAGCTTACAAAGTTAGTAGGTGATGACTCATGGTAACGTCCCACCCGGAAAATTTAAATACAGATTCAGAAATTATGATGAGATAGACTTCAAGCCCAGAAGCTTGAGGATGGCCGCTTTGGATTATAAATTAAAGTTACCCTGAATATGTGTGCTCTGGTTAGCAGCAGTTACAAGTGGGTTTTTAAGGGCAAAAGGAGAGACATTTCCTAAATTGCTTATCAAGAGTATTAAAATCATGTAAACTATTGGTTGTGTATACATTGTGCTTTGTACATACAAATTCTAGGAACAAGATGATAAAGAGTGAGGAAGCTAGTCTGGAAAATAATGACTTTAACCAATTGCTGTCCCACACAAGGCAGAGGTGGGGAGGGTGAGCAGAGTCTCATACTCACATCTGGAAACGCTGCCTGTGAGAAGCAGCGATCCCCTCTGGGGACTTGCACACTAAGAACTTCCAGACACACTCCACTCTTCTGCATTGTTCTCCCAAAAGCCATCATTGTGTTCCTTGTCCTCCTAATATTGTCCTTGTGTTGAGTATTAGCTGCATGATTGGTGATGTGTCGAGGTCTCAATAAACCATGAGTGTGAGCATATGTAACAGGCTATTGAGTGATTGTGAGTCCTTTGGACTTAGGTCAAATTTAACACATCTAAGAAGCTCAAATGTAATTAATGTAATTTTTTTTTTTTTTTTTTGCTTATAAAAACCATTTTAAATTAACAAAGGTAGGGAGTATCAATACACACATATGGAAACAGACAGGGACAGAGGGCACAGCCCCAAGTACAATGTGGTCGCCCCATGGCCAAGTCAGCACAGCCCCTAAAAAAGACCATTTTAGATTTGGATCATCCTAAATCCAATGACATGTTATCTTTAGAAGAGAAGATGGACACACATGGAAGAAATCCAAGTTAAGATAGAGACAGAGGTTACAGTTTGTTCTGCTACTAGCCTGGAGAGGTAAGACATCGAAGAATCATGAAAGGATGACTCTCCTCTAAAGCCTTCTGAGAGCCTGGGACCTCGTCTACATCTGTTGTTTGGTTTTGTGACAAGGTCTTACTCTGTCACTCAGGTTGGATCATAACTCACTGCAACACTAGATTTCCAGATTTCTGGGCTCAAGCAGTCCTCCTTCCTCAGACTTTCAAATAGCTGGATCTATAGCAGTGCACCATGATACCTGGATAATTTTTAATTTTTTTGTGGAGATGGGGTTTTTTTGTGTTGCCCAGGCTGATTTCTAACTCCTGGTCTGAACTGATCCTCCCACTACAACTCTCAAAGTACTAGGCGTCCAGGTGAGAGCCACCACTCCCCTTCCCTGTCTACACATTGGTTACAGACTTCAGGCCTCAAGAGTTTTGAAAAGTTGTATTTCTAATTTAGCCCACTAAGTTTGCAGTAATTTGTTATAGCAGACCTGGAAAATTAATATAGAGTGAAAAGTTTGAAGGAGAGGGTGGGTAATGGGAGAAAGCAGGTGGATGGGGGAGATTCCAACTGGTGGAATTTATTCTAAAGTTATTAAAAGCTGAATAAGAAATTATATTTTGTCTGTTGCTGACTGTTTTTTTTTTTCAGAAAAAAAATTCCCAACCCCAGCAGAGGAAGAGTATGTATATGCAAGTGAGTGAGCATTGCATTCTGAGAACAGAGCCCAGGAATGTTCTGGAAGTGCCTTGGGGGAGGCCACACAGACCAGTGTGAAAGTTTTTACTTATGCCCCCATTTTGTTTTCTGTCCATTTTTTCACTTTTATCTGCCCTGATGCCAGACATCCTGGAGTCAGGAGCATTCTGGTTCAATATTTCCAGAGATTAAATTTCCGGTCCCCTGCAAGAAGCTTCATCCAATCCTCCTAATTTCAGCCCATAGTTTTCACCTAATATCCATAGACCTTCCAAACCCCAAACACATCAAAGATTCCAATGAATTGGACAACTTTTATCCCTAACATTATCTCTCTTTTTCCTTAGGTTCCAGCTTTCTCAGCTCAGCGAGAGTCCATTTCTTCCCCTTCATAAAAATTTGCAGTGACATTTCTTCAAGGTGTTTGTGTCTGCACTGTTGTTCTTGTGGACCTGTGTGCCTCTTGCTGTTTCAGCTGGTGTTTTGAAATCCAACAAAGATAAATAAACTTGCTCTGTCTCATGGTTATACAGTAATTCTCTTTTTATATTTTTTCTTATTTGCTATCTTACTTTCCACCAATTTATTAGAGCTACAAAGGTGGAAATGAATTAAAATCTGTTTCTTCCCTCTCATCCACAAAGACATATTTTGACTTTGTTTAATGATCAGCACCCTGATCCCTATTCCTAACAACATTGCCTTCAAGTCTTCTCTTTAACTCTCAATTAACTCTTGGAACCTCTTTCCTCGTCTTTAATTATGCATTTCCAGATCCATCATTGACTGATCTACAGAGAGATCTGTCTCATATTTGTAGCCAGTCGTATCTGTTTTCTTTGTAAACCCTTCAAGGATCAGTCTCACAGTTGTGGATCAACATGCCACTCCTTAGCATGGCACACAAGTCCTTCCTGGTCTGTTCTTGTGACATTGTCTCATCCATCAATTTTCACTGCTCCCAAGCTTATACTCTACATTCTGGAATCACCTACAATCTCTATAGTTTTGTCATTTCCTCAGGCTAAAGTGGCTTTCTCATTGCATCTTTTTTCAATCTCCTACTGATCTTTCCAAATAAACCAGGCCATTTGTCTTCCCACCAGGAAGTCTTCCTTCTTGGTTGCCTCCCTCCTCCCCCAATCCCATTTTATTTGAGAACGCTATTTTAGTCACTGATTGTTTTCTTTGCTTCTGGAAGCTAGCTCTATTATTATCTTTATTAAAGTTATTATTATTATTTTTAAATAGTTCTTTTTCTCCTTTGAGGTGTAGGTGTTTTAAAGTAGGCACTGTTATTTATTTGTGGGCTTAACACTTGATTTTAGCACGGTAATAGACACACAACTGAGCTTAATGAAAAAAATCAACAGATCTTTGACCAGAATAGGAAGAGCAGGAAGAGAAAAGAAAATAGGCCCTGACTCCCAAGTAGACAGACGTTTTCAAAATAATTGTTGTTTCCCTTCCCCCCGCCCACCAACCCAGTTCTGCAAACCCTCCTAGTTCAGTGCCATTACTCGTGTGTCTATCTCTGCTTTAAATCCTGTTTCCTACCTTCTCCTACTCAATACCCCAATTCAGATCAGACATTAAGTGTTTTCAAAGCTCCCATACAAAAGAAGTCTTACATTGATATAATTCATCAGAAATAATGTCATTCAGAACTTACTCCTTTTCTGTGCTACACAGGTCAATTTTCCTATTGAAACATTCATCACTGTAAGCAGTAAAGCAAGATCCCTCCCAGAACTTTACAATATAATTATGCTAATATCGACTTGCAGTGGTTGACCTAGCTTTGAATATAGTATAACACTTTGAAGCCATAACATACAAATGGGTGATTAAGCAGTTTTCTCCAATAAAGAGGTCATGCTCTTGCTTCAGAAAAAATTACCTGCAGTGGCGGGCTTAAGTGTGTTGCAAAATTAATGTCTTAAATGAGGACTGTTTTAATCAGGAACAAATATGAATGTTTAAAACAGGAAAAAACATAGAATTCTAATGTGCACCTAGCATTGCTGAGTGAGATGATGACTAAGGATTATAGTGTTTCTGTCAAATTTGGGGAAAACATGCACACACACACATACACACACTCTTTCAGATGTGTCCATGAGATTGCTGATGACTTTTGGTTCTGTCCGCATTGCCTGAGAAGACAGACTTGATGCCCTTTTCATCTGGGTATCCAAATGTATATTAGCTTCTCATGAACTTTATCAAGTGAGTGTGTATATGTATAATAATGCTGATAGACTAATTATAAATATCCATTACACAACTGAGATTATAGAAGTTCAATTTCCAGGTGATGATTTTATAAGATTTATGAGAAACTGTCAATAGTGAGAGTGATTGACATTTTCTTCTACATTTTTTTTCTTTCTCTCTTTGATTGTTACTGTGCAGTCCAAGGTAACCCTTAAGTAGAAGCAAAGCCCAGAATAACAATGCTATTAGTCTTTCCTACTTTCAAGTTGAAGCATGCTGAGCCAGTTAGTAATATTTCAAACCCTAAGAAATAAGTCCTCTGGAGCTTTGGGGCACCTGTTATTCCCACCTCCTTTGTTTTGTTTGCTTTTTTGGTGTGTAATAACCCTTGGCAGGTTGTATTTCATTATTTTAAAACACAGGGCATCAAACATGTCAGGTCCCAGAAGGTGATGATTTAACATTGAAGAGAGAAATAGTATTAGGAAATGAAAACCAGATCAAGCAGATGCTAGAGAATTGAAGATGTCCACACAGTGACCCAGCGTAACAACAATACACCGTGTGTTTATCTTCCCTGGCTCTTTTCTCTTCATTGTGTGGGTGATAGTTTTATGTCTCACTTTCTTTTTTGGGATCATCATTTTCATGAGCATATTATGTGCCAAATGTGAATACGTCCAGGAGATGCAATAAAAGATGATAACATTCTTGGATGTATCCCCTGCATAGCCTTAAGAATTCCATCCCTTAGTATTATATTTCATTATACTTGCAATGTTGTAAATAGAGAGGAAATAAAATGGCCGAGATCAAAAGTGTAAATTATTGAAACTCTCCCCTCCCACCAAGAATAGGGCTCATTCGCAGTAAGAATATTTTCCCTGGGTTCCAGAGACAAAATACTGCATTGTATTCCCCATAGTTTATTCTGGCAAAATTAAAAAGAAGCCTGAAAACACCAATGTTTAGTTATTTAAAACTGGAAATTTATAGGCCCACTGAAATAAGAATTATAAACATCAGCCTTTGCAAATTATGAATCAATGCTGGGAAACAGTCATTCTACATAATGGACAAACAAAATTCAAGGAAACAAAAGAGAAGACGTAATACGCAGAATAAGGGTCATAATTTAAATCAAAAGAAACTGAGAAAACACAGTCTTGCCCTGCGTTCGAAACTTTTATTTACAGTTCCTTACTTCCTCCCGTTTACCCTGGCCTCTTGTTCTCCTATCCTCTGTCTTTATTGTCCTTGTATACTCTTCAGATTCATGTTTCTCTGTCTTTTTCTACAAAAGTACTTTTACTTTTCTATTTAGAACAACTTTGAATTGCAAAGGATAAGATTATTCAATTTTTGAAAGGTATGTGGAAAGATACAGATGCCTGGTAATTCAGATCAAGAAGCAAATAGGCTGTGAATGGGAAAAAGCTGAGGAAGATCTGCTAACCCACTATACTTCTCCGTCTCTCTGTTTCTCTCTTGTTCTCTCACTCTCCACCGCCTATATACTCTCTCCTTGTCTTGGGCCCTTCTTCTTTTTCTCTCTATTTTTCTGTCTCTCTCTCTCTCTCTTCGTCCCTCTCTCTTTTCCCTTTATCCCCAGTTTCCCTCTCTCTCCTTCTCTAATCCTAGCATCCCTCTGTAGGTGTGTCTTCATTTTGAGCACCTGCCTTCAATTGCTCAGGAGCTTTCCCCACAAAGAATCCCCCTTTCCGGTTTTCACAGCATCATCAGATGACTTAGTTTCTTAGTTTCTCAAGCTCATTAAATACCACAGGATTTGTTGAGCTTATCCAGTCAGTGGAAGCCACGAATCAAAGGGAGCTGACCCAGTTATTGAATGGTTGTCACTGGGCGGGATTTATAGCACTTAATCAATTTTTGTAGCTGGCAGGGACAAGGGACACAAAGAACAACAACAACTAAATAGAACTTTCGTTGGAGATAGCAAAGAAGATTCAGCAAACACAGAAATCATTCACTGCTTTATTGTTTTCTAGGTATTTCATTTCCAGTCACAATGTACCATTTTATGCCTATTTAATCAACATAGGAATATTGACTACTTTATGTAAGTCAGTCATTAGTCATCAGTCAGTTTCCCCATCCCCCAGTTATTTGAGATTGTTAAGTGAATTTGGCTTTGCTTTACTATATTTTCAAAATAAACTCATGGAACACACTTGCTCCAAATGTGACTTTCACAACAAATTGGCATCATTGTATTTTAACATATCATACTGTCATCATGTTCAAAACAATCCAAGTTTTCATACTGCAGTCAGTGATTTTGTGTTTATTAATCATTTGCCTTCAGCTTTATAAAATGCATTGTCCTAAGATAAGAATCCATCTGATGGTCAGATTACTCCACCCTCTAGAAAACTGGAGATTTAGCTGCTGGTGCCAATGAGATTCAATTAGTAAAATCTATATAGAGACCATTGATGTATACGTAAATACTACATGTTGTCTTGAAAGTGGAACTAATTCAGCCCCTAGCTAATTCCTGGGGCATATAGTTTAAATATTGCCCAGTGTAATCAAATACTTAGTGGAGTTAACTCTTTAAAATAGCTACATTTCTCTTCCTCTTGTGGTGAATATTAGAAGTTTTTAACACAGCATAATTTCTGGTTCTTTATGGACAAAAAGGAAGGGGTTTTTATTATTATTAGGTATAACTGTTATTTCTCAGATCTCATGTCAATGCTACTTGAAAATAGTTTTAATATTGATACGTTAAGTACATACAAAATATTAAAACTTTACTTCTTAAGTTCACATCAACATACTGCCCTAAACATTATATTCTCACAGCTCTTAACAATCAGCAAAATAGTAGTGTAACTTTTCTTGTGCATTACTAAAAGCAAAACCTGAACATTAAGCAGAAAGAAAGAGAAGTTTCAGAACTAGAGATTCTTCACACTGCCCACATGTATTTTGCACTCAGGGACTTTGTTTTCAAAGCTGTTAGAATTTCTCGATGGGGAGGATGTGTCCAAAATGCAATAGCACTTTATATATATATTTCTTTGAAACATTTTAGAATTATTTATGTACCTATGGCTTATGCATTCACGATGTTGGCTCATTATAAAATTTTATTTTTTGATACAATCAAAATAAAAACAATCATTGATTAAATCAATAAATACACATTTTAAAACTTCGGTCAACCTCCTGTCTCACTCCAGTCATCTTTCTCTTTCACAGCTTCTTGAAAGCCTTGTCTTAAGTTAATGATTCCAGGTCTTTACCAGACACATTGTTTAAACTTTGACGATCTAGCTTCTTCCTGTACCACTATATTTTGCTCTTCTTCACGACACTAGAACTAACCTTTATTTGCACAGTAAAATTTCATGCCTCAGCAATCTTAACTTGCCAGCATTAACTGTTTTTTGAGGGCACTTCTTAAATAATTTTCTTCCTTCCTGGGAAGGAATTATTTCAACCACTGAGTTGACTGGGGGGGTTTGGTCCTTTTTCCACTAGATTTCTGTCCTAGGCTTTCTTCTCTTCTTGAACACTTGTCCTGGGTGAACTCCTTTATTCCCATGAATAAAGTTATCATCTCTATGTGGGCACCTCCCAAATGGATCTCCAGCCTAAATCACCTAAATGAACTCTGAGCTTGCCTATCATTCTGCAGATCCCATAGCCCCATAAAAGTCAACTCAGTTCTTTAGATCTATCTTGTAATTTCCTCTTATTCATGGTTTCTGTCTTAGGTAAGGCTCCCCAGAAATGCACTTTAGAATGGAAATTGCACCTGGGAAACATCTCAAGAAATATCTGAGAACATCTCATGTTGGAGAATAGGAAAAGGAGATTTGGTGGAGAAAGGAGTTGAACTTTTCTCAATGTAGTTGCAACATGGATTTTAGACAGGACCATGGGGAGGAGTAAGGCTGGAATGGCCCTTCAGGGTGTTCTAAATAGGGCAATGGAATTAGGCCTTTATACCATGGCATTCAGCAGCTACTGGATACGAGCTGATCCCTGAAAGAGGGTGACTAAGCTTAGGAAATCTATCTCTCTTGGAATTGAGAAATCTTTAGGAAAGTCTCAGTGGAGCCAGCAGCTAGCATTAGTGAGATAGCTGGGAACATTCCGAGTAGCTGGATGAACTAATGTCTCATTCCTGAAGTGTAATCTGGGTGGCTCAACAATTTTATTACAGGCTATGCCACATTTACCTGGTCTGGATGCTCCACACCCTCTCCCAACATCTCTATTAGCTGAAGTGGATTATTGAGGGGGGTAAATCAAACACTGATTTCACAGGTGTCTGTCCTTGTCCATTTTCGACACTTTTCCCAGGATGAGAGTGCTGCATTTGTCCATCTGTAATAAAAACTAAACAAAGCAATAGAAAGAGAACCCCAGTGTTTCAGGTTGCCAAATTATTTCTTTCCCACTATCACTCTGTAACATCACCCTACCTTCACTATTGCTATTGGTGACGTTTTCATTTGACATGAAGAGACACCATCACCAGGCATCAGACACAAATTAAAGTTCAGTAGTACTTTTACTGTGCACCTGATAGAAACCTTTCTGCTCAAGCAACCAGGAACTGTAGACCTACATGTATAAAGACATGAAGGATGAAATTTTCTTTTTGAGAAGTAACAGTAACTGGAGTACTTCTGTTTTCATTCCTTGATTATTTTGCCTGTGTATTCTACTTACTGAGGACATAGCAAAATGAAATGATCATTGCTTTAGGACAACTGCTGCACCACAGCACATGAAATCATGGAACACTGTCGTTTCAAAGTATCATTGCCAATGGGACATATCTTCTGCAGCTTTAAAAGGATAGTGGTTTCTGAGGGCTGTGGTTTGCGGTGTACTCAGGACATGAGTTCCCTGTCTTGCTGTTAAGAGGGATCAAGGGGCTAAAAAGATCTTACGGGGGATTACATGTTTGCAATCCTGTGAATTTTATGTGGGCCAAAACCCAGTGAACAGGAAAAATAACCTGTTATGTGGAATATAGTATGTTGATCTCAACCAAGGAGAATTGCTGTGCTTTCAGGTTGAAAGTGCTACGAATAATGTGGTCACATGTTCAAAGTTTCAGCGTCAAGTTGTTCTGCTGTATATCTGGACATCAGACCTGCAGAGTAGGAACTCCTGTTGTTGGGGACACACAGAGCCATGACCCCTGCTCCCAAGGCTACTCTGTTAGGAATCATGAGCCATCACTCATAATTGACTAATGCCGGTCAGTTTGCCATTCTGTCTACTTGGTGGCTTAGTGCCCCTGCCCTGGAGCATTCTCTTGGTGGCTATTAACTTGCATTTTGAAGGTTTCTGTGCTTTGTGCCCACTGCTGTCAGTCTGTTTACAAAGAATTCCAGTTCTCTGAACAAAAATTAAGGCATTCACCACTGCCTGTGTCAGAGAATGGGAGAGTTAAGCAAAGCACAGAATAAATGTTTGTGCCACATAAATAATTGATTCTGATCCTCACTCTTGACAGGGATGGCAAATAAGACTTTAACAAAACTTATGTTAATCTGATGAAGTACTACATCTGGCATAGTAGATGAAACAGAGGGACACTCTTTTATAAAGTGTTACTCTGCTAGGACCCATCTACTTTTGCATGGGCCGGGATGGCTTAATTGGGCTGTATCAGAGACCACTACCTTTGTGTCTTCCATAATCTGTCCTGCTCTCCCTCTTCCCCAGATTTTTATTTTGGTTATGCAGATTTTTCCAGTGCGGTGGCTTTATTACATTTGTCACATAAATATCATGTTAGTTCTAGTATTTAACAATTATGTTTATTTCAGCTGTGCATTGGCTAAAATGACCCCCTGGGTTGTTTTATGAGCCAATGAACTCATAAAGATTCAGCGTTAGAAACAGGACTCCATTTTTTATTTAACCCATGTTGACGCTTTGTGACTCATACGTCAGTGATACCTTCAATATTTTTGAAATATCTGTGTATTCCCATTTCTGCAGTGTGTAACTACCAAACTGGCATTAGGTACATTTTAGTAAGTGTTACTGTTACAATGCCCCTTTTTAAAGGGGATCTGGCCTTCCACCAACAGGTTTTAAGTTTAAACACTGGCTTGGTCCCAGAAACTGAGGACGTGATCTTGAATTTTAACGGAGTTCCTGTCCTCACCTTCCTGATTGTTCATCCATTGTATGTACTCATTTTTATGCTACACACTGAGAAATGCTTTCTTTGCCTGCCCATCTCTCTTCCCCTCAGAATACTGTGTTCTATTCATTATTTCCACAACTGTCTGCGGTTCAGGATTTCCACCCCAGCGCTGTTGTTTATCGCTTAATTGCACTTCTGCCTTCTACAGTGTTTAAACATAACCAGCTGGTCCCTGTGATTTTGAGATTCTATTTTTCCTCTGGTTCACTATTACTTTCAAGGAGACAAATTCTATAACAGCATCCCTTATTGCCAGTCCTGTTCCACAGAGGAGAGCCACCAGTGATTTTGGCAGCAAAGCACTGTCCCCTTCACTATAAACAAAGTGCCTTTCTGTCCCTCCTGTAAGATATTGCGAGTCAGTGAGTTTTCTGACCTTGTGTAATACATCTATTCTATAGTGGCCATTTTCTAATATATTCCCGACTCACCCTCTACACAGCCCACTCAGAATCCAGTCCCTAGTACCCTGTGAGCTCCTGCTGGTAAACACTGGTGAGGTTCCTTTCTCCCCTTAGAAAGTACAATATTTGACCATTATTAATAGTATGATGGCCCCTATGATAAGAGTGTACAGATTCCCAAGAAGTGGAATTATTTTCCTTTTATTAATTTTATTATCTTTCTATAAATAAGAAGAAAATGTAGACTTCTGTAAGATAAGCTGGCCACTTCCCTAGGCCCAGGGAGTTCTGAAAGATCTGGAGTGTCACTGTTCTCAAGGACATTTACTCAGAGATCCTCAGAATTTCTTGCCTTCCCATCAGGACTCAAAAATACTGTGTGAAAAGAAAAGAATTTCCACATTGGTAATCTAACCTTTCTGGAAAATAATATTTTATACTTAAACTAAATGTTGAGCTTCATTTTTTCAGGTTTTCACCCTTTGGGCAGAAAGGATAGATATCTTTTTCAAGGTGGCCTTCTAACTTTCACAGCCATTTAAATTGATGATAAGCAAACTCAACCTTCCCTTGTCTTCTCCAACATAGTGGGGGCACTGGGAACTATCATCTGGTGCCATCACTGTTACAAATGCAATTCTCACCCCAGCTTCCGAGTGTCTGAGCTGTTGCCCAATTCAGTGCGTTTCCCCCATTCAGTATCCGTGTTCCATCTGCATCCCTCAGGAGTCAGTTGTAGTACTACGGTACTCAGAAGCTCTCACGACTGCTCCATGCACCCCAGTTCTCTGGTCCTCATGGCCAATCAGCCAGAAAGTAAGTAAAACAGTTTCAAAAATTCTGTTTGTGCTTCCTAGGACAAGTCTTGATTCAATTATCTTAAGTCAGTTGGAAATAGAATTTTAGTTAAAAAAAAAAAAAAAAATATATATATATATATGTATATGCAAGAGGTTTACCAGATAATGTCTACAAAGCACATTAGAGTGAAGGAAGGAGAATTAGGCAAAGGGAAAAGTTGAACTCTGAGAGTAACATAATTGGGATATAGGTCATGGTGTAGCTACCAGGTTTCTGAAGCTTCTACAGCCCTTCAGGACTGCCTCCCTATAGGGAAAGGGACCCAGTCTACATACCTCTGCAATAAGGAGTAAATAGAACAAATACAACTTTAAGAAAGGCTGCTCCTTCAGCTGGAGGCTATTCCTAGAAGCAACTCAGCTGGGAGATGTCACCTACCAATAATCCCAGTTAAAGCAACCCAGGAGTATTAGTTGCATAACCCAATATGTTACAATTATCTCAGAGAATGAAAATGGCATCTCCATTCAACCAGCCTCTCCCCTCTCCTCATGGTGGAAGGAATACTTGACTATTTTCTCAATAGTCACATACAGTTGAAGAAATACTGGCAATTCTACTTGTCAAACATCTCTTGAGGCAATTCATTTCTTTCACCTCCCACTAAATTTATTCTAGTTTATTCCCCCACCATCTCCTACCTGGGTACCTGAACCATCCTCCTGTCTGTCGTCCCAACTTCAGCTAAGGCTCCTGTCAATTCATTATGGATTAGAGAAAGAATGACATTTAAAAATATTTTTTCCACCCATTTACACGGTATAAAACATTTATGCATACTTCATAATAAAGTTCAAATTTTGTAAAATAACTTAAAATACTCCTTAAGGTATGCTTGATTTATATTTTTAATTTTGATGCATATTATATTCATTTACTAGGGCTGCCTTAACAAAAAACCAACAAACTACAGACAGGATGGCTGAAACAACAGATTTTTTTTTTCTCACACTTCTGGAGACCAAAAATCCAAGATCAAGGTATTAGGACAACTGATTTCTTCTAAGCCCTCTCTTAGGCTTGCAGAGGGCTGTCTTCTCCCTTAACCACCATATGGGCTTTTCTCTGTGAGTATCTGTGTTCTAATCTTTGTTCTTATAAGAACATCAGTCATGTAGAATACGATCCACCTCGATGCTCTCATTTATCCTTCATCACCTCTTTAAAGACTATGTGAAAATACAATCACATTCTGAGGTACTAGGAGTAAGGACTTCAGCACATTAATTATTTTTGGAGGACACAATTCAGCCCATAACACAGGCCTGCCATTAAAACTGGTGAAATAGAACGCTTCTCCAATTTAGACGTATCTGCATATTATTCCTGGGTTTAGCTGTCTTTCTTCTCTCTTATCTATTTCTTTAGGTTTGGAATTGGATGCCATTTTCACTTTTATTATATCTGTAAAACCGAATTTAGTGTCTTCTTTCGTTTTTCAGATTTTCCATTGCAGTACTTCCAGTCACACTATAAAACTTATCAGATGTCATTTTAATTATTTACTTACTCATTTGTTTTCCCCATTAAACTGTAAATTCCAAAAGGAAGAAGTATTGTCTTATTTACTATAATATCCCTAGGATCAAACATAATCTCTAATGTAGACTGGTATCTCCATATGTAATTTGATTATATCTATGTCATTGCATTACTAATTACTTGAAGGCAGAGTACGTGCTTTATTCAATATCATATATCATGTAGCATCCAAAACAATTCCTGTTTACCTATTAATAAGTATATGATAATCACTGATTCAAATTTACCTAAAAGATGGATTAAAATATTTTCTCTCTAAATTTGATTATTGTAGGAATTACAAATATTTATTAACTCATCTTCCTTGTACACTTTTGATAGGTTCTGATTATGCTTAAAATATTAATAATTTTGTTTTCAGAAGTGGGCCTTCAAGCAGGTCAATAAAATAATTGGATTCCATGAAAAATTTCTTACAGTTAATCTTTTAATATTGATTATTTTCCTCCAATCAGTGCAATGAACCTTAATAGAATATTTATGTTAGAACTGTCTGTGTTGTCTTATTTCATTACGTTTTAAAGAGACCAAAATGAAATTTTAAGGATTTTATTTTAAAAGAGTGGTATAGTGTACCTAAAATAGTTTACAAGACAAAATAAGAAATCCTGGGAAAAAGGAAGAATTAGAAATGTGGGAACAAATATCTTTGAGCATCATTCTAATAAACTATACACATTGAAAAGTAGAGAAACAATTAATTCCCTAATTTCGGAGACTAATATTTTTATGTAAAAGGACATTAAATGTCATATTGTCTGACCCACAGGTTTATGAACAGCAGCAAAACCAGATCTTCATATACTAGATTCTCGAACTAAATAAATCTTCCATTGAATACATGCACCCCACATATGTGTTTATGAGACAATGAGAGCACAATTCTCTCTTAAATTGCTTCATATTAAATACTTCTTTTTGGTCAATGAAAATTGTATGAAAATGACAATTAAACCTAAGTACAATCCAGGTTCCAGCAGAAGCATATAAACGACACGGTTTGAAGAAATGTGTGAGTAAAATATTTCAATGCCTGTTTGCATACAGATATTTTGTCTTTATATCTTACAGCACAGAAGAAGAGGTTCTAAATTACAAGTGAAAAACTAACCAAAAAGCATAAACAGTGGTTAACAGAGTTTACTGACAAAGAGAAAAGATGCATGGAATGTCAGTTATGAATAATAATAAAAGACATATGACATTAAATTTATCCATTCCTTTAGCAATTTTAAGGCACGACCGACATAAATGATAGGGTCACCAGACGTCCAGCTTTTGGCGGGACAGTCCTGCTTTTTAACAATTTGTCCTTCGGCGTTTTAAAAAAGTCCCAATTTTTGGAAAGAACGCACGAATGGGCAGGAGAACAGGAAGGGAATATACGGGGTTTCGGCTGCCATGTGGCTATTTTGCCAGAATATGAGTTTTATATTATTTTTGTTAATTTTATAATGTTAAATTGTAATAATAACAAATAATTGTTGAGAAGTGATTATCTATAACTGCTTATCAAAGTTTGCATTGTTGTCAGGCCCTGCCCTGCCCTGTCCCCTGCCCCGCCCCCCCTCCCCCGCCATGTTGTCTCCCTTTACAAATGTTAAAATCTGGTCACCCTAATAAATGATCTCCTATTTGAGTTATAGTCTAATGAAGTAAATAGGGTAATTAGTACAATCATTTAGCTATCCAGACACAGAAACTCAGAGCTTTTGTAATTCATCCAAGTTTACCCACATAAGCTGACTCTGGTCAAAATCACCAGTGGCCTCCACATTGCTCATGCTGGTTTCAGTTCTCAGTCCAGCCTCACCTGGCCTAGACGCTGTCTTAAGCACAGGTCACTAGTCATTCCCAAATCGTCCACACACTGCCTCTGTCTGCCCAGACACTCCTCTCTTTAGTTTTATCCCTCCCCACCACCTGCTGCCTCTTCTCATTCCCTTGTCTGCTCCTTCCTTTCTTTCTGAAATCTTAACATCCAACGCCCCTGTCTTCGGCCACCGTGTGTTGCTGTGGAGGAATACCCGAGGTGAGTATTTTATTGAGATAGAGCAGTGTGGGCTGACTGGTGCTGGCAGAGTAGGAGTAGTTAGAGCTTTGGGCACCTGCTAGCTGACACAGCAGGGTTGAGTTCTTGAGTGCCCAGCGTCTGTTTCAGGAGGGTAGCAAGATGGTTACCAGGCCAAGGCCAGAACTAAAAGCCTCCTGAGAAACTCAGAAACTCTCTTCTCTGGGCTGTAATAGAGTCCCTTGCACCACCGCGCAGCAGCAGCAGCAGCGGCAAGAAGAAACAAAGCTGCCAACAAAGCAGAGCTGGAGAGAAGCCCTTGGTATTGGTTAGTCTCTCTAGGGCCCTCTACTGTCAAAGCAGTATCGTGCTCGCTACAAACCCTCATTTTGTAGAACAGGTAAAGGAGATGCTTTTGAAGCCAAATTTTATCCACTGGCAGGTAGAATATTCTTCACTGATTCTCTAAGCATTCCTAAAACACTATATCTGATTCTCAAAGGGATAACGTGTGTGAGTACATCTCTCTCTCTTTTTTATTCCCATTGCTGTTTTCATGTATCACTTTCTCTGCAAATGGTTATCTTCAGAGCCAGCATACTGCACAACTCTGGGCGAGGTGGGAGTGGGTGAGGTCACGCGTATTGAAGCCAATGTGACTAACAGTCCGCTGAGTGAACAACTTACATGAATATGCACAGAGATCTTAAATCTCCGTACATATTTTTTCTTAGATCACGTAATTCCATTGTTAAGTACAAAGTTTAAACTTAATTTATGTTATTCCTTCTCTAATTAATAATCATGTGATATTTAAAGCCTCTTCTTTCACTACCCACCTTGTGCTAAAGACACTCTGCGCCCTGCACCACTTTGCTATGATGGCCTCCTGATTCAACATACATGACATCTTCTTCATTGATCTTCTGAAATAGAAACATTGACTGCAGATTGATCAGATTGCACATTGATGCAGATCACAACACCTTTGCTGTGCCTTCATTTTAAGATGTGTTTTAATTACTACTCGAAACCAACATTAACACATCTGCCTCCATGTTTATCATTTGAGATCAGGGATTGTGTGCCTCAGTTATGCAACAATTTGGACAAAGAAGGAAGATGTCCATTTTTTAAATATGATGATGTTATTAATTTTTGATATTAATGGATATAAAAATAAATTTTAAACATATTATTGTTTTCATATTTTTAGATGAAAATGGAGAGCTAAAATATATTAAGCATGAAAGCAAAATTCCTCTCATATATACACACCCCACCCATTTACTCATTTATTTGTGTGCACATATATATTTCCTTGTCATGTGTCAATTTATTGAAATAATTACCTTCATCTATGTACTGTTTGGTTAAAAGCACCTAAAATAAAAAAAACCCAGTTAGTTTCACTATACAGAATGTCTGAGAAGAAATATCTTTTAAAAGTGTGGGCCCAGAACCAGCATATACGCATTTCAGTTTTGGCTGTAGCCCTTTCAGGCTATGTGATATGGCCTTGTTTTCCTCATCTATCAGTCATGAGTGGTAAGATCGCTGTTCTCTGAAGGTACAATGTCTATGAATAGCTAGTCACAGATGCACATGTGCTAAAAATGTTCTTTATTTGTGACTGGCTTTAATTAAATTATTTATTCCTCTGACTAACAAATAAAATCTCCTCTAAGTCATGTTCCTTTCATCATTTTCAGAGGAATCACATCAACTCTGAATAACAGGGTGGTTAGAAAGACATGTTTGTGGCAAGAGTTTGTGTTGAGGTGGTTGGGGATGGGAGCACAGTGCACCAGGTTTCAGGCCTCGTTCTTAGCTGCTGACATTTGCCCAGGGAGGCTTTCAAGTTTCAGGCTTCGGATTTCACTTTGGGGCCCAGCAGTTCTCAGCATGTCATCTCCCCAGGTTGACCGTTTCTCAGGGTAGCTGCACATCTCTCTCCTGTTGATGCCACCCAGGACTGAAGCACTGGGTACCTACTGAGGAATCCATCAGTGACTAAGCCCTGTATGTTTCCTTCCCCTTCTTTCTCTGATTCACAAATCAAAGGGATTGTGGGGTGTGTGTGTGTGTGTGTGTGTGTGTGTATGTGTGTGTTATGAATGTGGGAAGGGTAGGAGAGATGAGGAAATACAGGAATAATAGAAAAACCTTTCTTTGCTTAAAAATAGTGTCTTCCAAATTTAGTGATTACACTTAAAGTTTTAAATTTTTTAACACAAAATCTAAGAATAAGATTTTTTTTTTTTTGCACAGCCTTCTCTGAAACGATGAATACAGAAAGTTCAACTCCCTAAATGAGAAAAAGAGAAGGAGTGAAAATAGATATTACATGGTACAAGTAGGAAGCAATAGCTAAAGTATGAAATGTTTCCTACTCAATAGAAAATTAGAGAACGGGAATAAAGCACTATAAACAGTGCCTAAAACATGGACGTTGCTCAGTAAGTGTTAGTTATTATGAACCTGCAATCTTAGCCTCAGAAAGCAAAGATTGGGCTGCAAAATATAACAGGATAGAAAAATGGAATTTTCTTTGCAGTGATTGTATCCTAGTTTTCTCGAAGCAAAGCCCACACTGAGAAACACACACACTCGCCAACTGAAATCAAAATTTTCCTTTGTATAATCACAATTAACTGTAGTAGAAGTGACACATCAAATTAAATGCTGTGAAACAACAAAATGAAATAGAAAACAAAGTTTAAATCGAGATCCAAAAGAAGTACATAGACTAAAAAATAAAAATTTAATAGATTGATTGGATGAAGTGTGAAAAGACAAACCATAGGATAGAAATGAACCTAATAAAGATGAATGGAAAAAATACAGCCTAGAAGTAGAAACTGAGAAATATTTTTGATTAAGAAATTTTTTTATTTAAAAATAGAAAAATTAGAAACAATATTTTATTTAAAAGGTATAAATAATGAGAGAAAATTGAAAGTATACTATTTCAGTATTATAGCTAAATATGATCACCTGCTTTCTACTTTCCTAATGTTAGAAGGTACAAATTATCCAGCTTTTCTATTGTAACTAGCGCAGATGGAAGTAGTTTTGTTAATTATCAGTAAAGTATTATAGAGTCAGGAGAATTTTTAAGTAGAAGTAGTTAACTTTAACGTTTGCAAATTAATTGAGAATCAATTTACTTTCTTTTATTTTCTATACTTGCACATGAACTATTTCCCAAATGTATTATAATCAGAACAATGAAAATACTCTGTGTGTGAAGGAGTACGAATTTAAAACATGGGGGCTGTTGGGGGGGGGCTCAAACGCCTCAGGTTAAGCATTAACCTTGTCAAAAGGACTCAATTTGTTTTTTTAATCCTGGATTTGATAAAACTGAAAGTTTAAGTTTAAAGTTTAATCAGACTGAAAATAAATCAAAGTAAAAGTTTAATCAGACTGACAGAATTCAAATAATTCAGAAATTTATCTTATAGCTTACGCCAAATATTGAAAAATGTAATTAATAAGCAGTAAGGTGGATCAGCTTTGAAAATTGAAGTTCAGTAGATTATTCTGGCCAATTATTATATTTACAGATTTTACAATACACAATCAAAATATTTAAATATTGCTTGAAAGATCTCAAAGGTGTTCAGGAACTTGCAGGAAATAATGATGAATGTCCCTTTCTTGCCCAGGAGGCCAGATCATTCATTTCATCTTAGTTTTCAATACCACAGTTATGCTAATAGCCACAGTTGAAAAAAGGAACACAGGCAGCAAAATATATTCCTATTACAAAGGCAACGAAGAAAGGGCTTTATCATTGACTCATTCCTTTTATCTGATTTTATTTTTCTTCTTTTAATAATCAATTTTAGTTTTGCAAATATATTGAGAAAAAGGTACAGACATATCTTCCATACTACCTTCACATGCATAACCTACCCCCATGATTCACATCTCCTCCCAGACTGGTAGGTTTGTCACGACTGGTGGACTCACACTGACATCGTTTTCATCCCAAGTCCACAGTTTGCACTGACGTTCACTTTGGTATTCTGTATTCTGATCTTCTTCAGGTCAGAAAGGAGTTGTTTGGCCTGCCATCTACCTTTACCAGTACTATTGCTTGTAAATTTAAAAAATATTGATTATAATTTGTGTTTATAAGATTATTTCTTTGAATAGCAGAGACATAAAAAATAAACCTTTCCAAGCCCACCGTGCATATATAATCACTTCTAACATGCTGCTGTTCTTCATTGGTTATATATTTTTTTCTGTGTAATTGGAATTTTGGTGGACATAATGTCATGTATATTTCAATTATTTTGTTAATACTATAATCTGACCAGCTTTTATGTCATTACCTGTGTTGTGTCAAATAATGAGCTCCCTACTTTGTTCTGCTGCCCTCGGTTTACATTACCACTACCTGTCTATGCCACAGTTTTAATTTTTACACTTTTAAAAGAACCACGATATTATATATGACTGGACAAGATCTTCAAATTTGTTACCTTCCTCTTTATTTTGGTGGCCTTTAAATCACTTCGGTATACTAATGTTCTTGAGTTCTTTCACATCATTTTAAGATTTATTCCAAATTTCATTATATTTTGTTGCTATTGATAATGGCATCTATTGACTATTATTTTTAAATCCAGTAAATTTTTTTCAGCCTGTCCTCATTAATTCTATAAGTAAGTAATGATGCTTTTTGTTAATCTCTTCTCTTGTTTAACCATTTTGCTTTTTTTTTCTTATTTTGTATTAAATGATAGCTGTGCACATTAATGCAATCACGGGGTACAGTGTGGTGTTTTCATATACAATTTGAAATACTCTCATCAAACAGGTTAACGTAGCCTTCATGTCATTTTCTTAGTTATTGAGTTAAGACATTCATACTCGGCTTTTAGAAAGATTCACTTGTACCCTTGTAAGATAAACCATAGAGGTGACCCCACCAATAACCCTCCCTCCACCCATCCATCCCCCTCTCCTCCCCTCTCCCTCCTCCCTCCCCATATGCTAAGGCTATAAATTAGTTTCAAAATAGGGCTGTGTACATTGGATACTTTTTCTTCCATTCTTGAGATACTTTGCTAAGAAGAACATTTTTCACCTCCATCCACATAAACATGAAGGAGGTAAAGTCTTCACCTTTCTTTAGGGATGTATAATAATCCATGGTGTATCTATACCACAGTTTATTCATCCATTCACGGGTTGATGGGCACTTGGGCTTCTTCCATGACCTGGCAATTATGAATTGGGCTACAATAAACATTCTGATACAAATATCTTTGCTATAATGTGGTTTTTGGTCTTCTGGATATATACCTAATAAAGGAATTGCAGGATCAAAGGGCAGGTCTATTTTTAGTTCTCTAAGTGTTCTCCAGATGTCTTTCCAAAAGGAACGAATTAGTTTACATTCCCACCAGCAGTGTAGAAGTGTTCCCTTTTCTCCATATCCACTCCAACATCTCTGGTTTGGGGATTTTGTGATATGGGCTAATGTTACTGGAGTTAGGTGATATGGCAAAGTAATTTTGGTTTGCATTTCTCTGATGATTAAGGATGGTGAACATTTTTTCATGTATCTGTAGGCCATGCACCTATCTTCTTTAGAGAAATTTCTTTTCAAGTCCTTTGCCCACCCTGAGGTGGGATCACTTGTTTTTTTCGTGCTAATATGTCTGAGTTCTCTGTGGACTCTGGTTATTAAATCTTTGTCAGAGACATAACCAGCAAATATCTTCTCCCATTCTGAGGGCTGTCTACTTGCTTTAATTACTGTGTTCTTGGCTGTGCAGAAGCTTTTTAGTTTGATCAGGTCCCAATAGTGTATTTTTGATGTTGCTCCAATTGCATGAGGGGTCCTCCTCATAAAATTTTTACCCAGGCCAATTTCTTCAAATGTTTTTATACTTTCAGGTCTTAAGTTTAAATCTTTAGTCCAGTGAGAGTCTTAGTTAATGGTGAAAGGGGTGGGTCTAGTTTCTGTCTTCTACAAGTTGCTAGCCAGTTAGCCCAGCACCATTTATGAAATAGGGAATCTTTTCCCCACTAAATGTTTTTAATTGGCTTGTCAAGGATCAGGTAATGGTAGGTAGCTGTATTCATCTCTTGGCTCTATATTCTGTTCCACAAATCTACCTTTCTGTTTTTGTGCCAGTACCATGCTGTTTTGATCACTATGGATTTATAGTATAGTCTGAGATCTGGTAACGTGATTCCTCCTCCTTTGTTTTTATTTCTGAGTAATGTCTTGACTATTCAAGGTTTTTTTCTGATTCCATATAAAATGA
This sequence comes from Otolemur garnettii, assembly GCF_000181295.1. NCBI lineage: Eukaryota > Metazoa > Chordata > Mammalia > Primates > Galagidae > Otolemur > Otolemur garnettii. The sequence goes on along the minus strand of NW_003852404.1, from coordinate 15,465,632 downwards.
GGTATTATTTTTTCTAAATCTTTAAAGTATGACAGTGGAGCTTTAATAGGAATTGCATTAAAATTATATATTGCTTTGGGTAGTTTGAACATTTTAACAATGTTGATTCTTCCCACCCATGAGCATGGTATGTTTTTCCATTTGTTAACATTTTCAGCTATTTCTTTTCTTAGAGTTTCATAGTTCTCTTTTTAGAGAACTTTCACATCCTTTGTTAGGTAAACTCTCAAATATTTCATCTTCTTTGGCACTACTGTGAATGGAATAGTGTCCTTGACTGTTTTTTTCATCTTGGCTGCTGTTGGTATATATAAAGGCTATGGATTTATGAGTGTTGATTTTGTAACCTGAGACACTGCTGTATTCCTTGATCACTTCTAAGAGTTTAGTAGTAGAATCCCTAGTATCTTCCAGATATACAATCATATGATTGTAAAAGAGTGAAAGTTAAGAGTGAAAGTTTAATCTCTTCTGAACCATATGGATACCCTTGATTGCTTTTTCTTCCCTAATTGAGATGGCTTAAACTTCCATTACAATGTTAAAGAGCAGTGGAGACAATGGACAACCTTGCCTCATTCCTGAGCTGAGTGGAAATGATTTCAACTTAACTCCATTCAATACAATATTGGCTGTGGGTTTGTTGTAGATGGCCTTTATCAGTTTAAGAAATGTCCCTTTTATACCAATTTTCTTAAGTGTTCTGATCATGAAGGGATGCTGGATATTATCAAAAGCTTTTTTTGCATCAACTGAGAGAATCTATGGTCTTTGTTTTTTAATTTATTTATGTGATGAACTACGGTTATAGATTTACGTATGTTGAACCATCCTTGAGATCCTGGGATAAAACTCACTTGGTTGTGGTGTATAATTCGTTCGATGTGTTGCTGGATTCTGTTTGTTAGGATTTTGTTGAATATTTTCACATCAATGTTCATTAGTGATATTGGTCTATAATTTTCTTTTCTTGTTGGGTCTTTTCCTGGTTTGGGGATCAAGGTGATATTTGCTTCATAGAACGTGTTGGGTAGTTTTCCGTCTTTTTCTATATTTTGGAAAAGGTTGAGTAATATAGGTAGTAGTTCCTCTTTAAAGGTTTGGTAGAATTCTGACGTGAAGCCATCTGGTCCTGGGATTTTCTTTTTAGGGAGATTTTGTATAGTTGATGCTATTTCAGAACTTGATATAGGCCTATTCAACATTTCCACTTCATTCTGGCTAAGTCTTGGGAGGTGGCATGCTTCCTATTGGTCAATTTCCTTCAGATTTGTTGTATTTCTGTGAATAAAGTTTCTCATAACATTCATTAAGGATTTTGTGAATTTCTAAAGAGTCTGTTCTTATTTCATCTTTACCATTTCTGATTGATGAGACGTTACTCTTTTTTCTTGGTTAGGTTAGCCAAAGCTTTATCTATTTTATGGACTTTTTCAAAAATCCAACTTTTTTATTTATTGATCTGTTGTATAATCCTTTTGTTTTCAATTTCATTTAATCTGCTCTGATTTTGGTTATTTCTTTTCTTCTGCTGGATTTGGGATTGGAATGTTCTTCCTTTTCCAGCTGCTTGAGATGTCCCATTAAGTTTTAAACTTCCTCTCTTTCCATTCTCTTGAGGAAGGCTTGCAATGCTATAATTTTCCCTCTTAGTACTGCCCTTACAGTATCCCAGAGGTTCTGCTAACTCATGTCTTCCAAACATTTGCTAATTTCCTCCTTGATCTTGTCTCTGACTCATCTATCATTCAGCATAAGGTTATTTAGCTTCCATGTTTTTGTATGAGTCTGTAGATTATTGTTGTTATTGAGTTCAACTTTTATTCCATGATGGTCAGAGAAGATGCAATGAATAATTTCTATTCTTTTAAATTTGCCTAGGTTAGACTTGTGACCTAAGATGGGATCGATTTTGGAATATATTCCATGGGCTGATGAGAAAAATGTGTATTCAGTTTTGTTAGGATGAAATGTTCTGTAGATGTCTGTTAAATTGAATAGTTTGATTTAAATCTAAAATTTCTTTGCTAAGCTTATTGGATGAAGTTGCTATCCAACATTGCTAAAGGAATGTTAAAATCTCCGACTATGATGGAGCTGGGAGAGATCAAGTTGCTCATGCCTGTTAGAGTATCTCTTATAAATTGAGGTGCATTCTGGTTGGGTGCATAAATACTGATAATTGAGATCTCATCATATTGAGTATTAGCCTTAACAAATATAAAGTGGCCATCTTTGTCTTTGCTTACTTTTGTTCGTTTAAAACCTATTGTATCTGCAAATAAAATTACAACACTCGCTTTTTTCTGCTTTCCATTTGCCTGAAATATACATGATCATCCCTTCACCCTGATTCTATATTTATCTATTAAGGTAAGATGAGATTCTTGAATACATCAGATGTCTGGTCTGAGTTTCTGTATGCAATCAGCCAATTTTTGCCTCTTTAGAGGACAATTTAAGCCATTCATATTGATTAAAATTATTGATAAGCCTGGTAAAATTTTGGGTTTTGAGTTGTTCGAAAGTCCAGTGAACATTTTTAATCCTTTTGCCACTGTGAAAGTTGGAGTTTACTTTTGTGGTGGAGGATTACACTGGTCATTATGGAGGACAGGTCTGAGAATATCCTGAAGAGCTGGTTTAGTTATGGCAAATTTCTTCAAGGTGTGAATGTCATTAAAGTATTTAATTTCTCTATCATAGATGAAACTCAGTTTAGCTGGATACAGGATTCTGGGTTGAAAGTTATTTTGTTTTAGGAGATTAAAAGTTGATGACTACCCTCTTCTAACCTGAAAGTGTTCGGCAGGGAGATCTGTAGTCATTCTAATATTTGTCCCCTTTTAGGTTATGGTTTTCTTACATCTAGCTGCTTTTAGGATTTTCTCTTTCATATTAACTTTAGTGAAGTTAATTATGATGTGTCTGGGGGATGTCTTATTCAAGTTGAGTCATGCTGGGGTTCTGAAGCTGTCTGCTACCTGAATTTCAGGATCTCTTGGCATATCTGGAAAATTTTCTTTCATAATTTCAGGAAGAAGAGCCTCTGTGTTTTGAGAAGCAACTTCATCGCCTTCAGGGATTCCTATAAAGTGAATATTAGCTTTCTTTAAATTATCCCAGAGCTCTCTGAGAGAATGAGCCATTTTTGCTTTCCATTTCTGATCCTCTTTGGACACTTTGGCATGTTCAAAATCTTTGTCTTCAATAGCTGAGATCCTTTCTTCTGCCTGCTGCAATCTGCTTCCAAGATATTCTACCGTATTTTTCAGATCTTTGAGGGCTGCAATCTCTTGCCTCAATGTTTCAAAATCATTGCTGGTTTTGTCTTTGAATTCACCGAATTCTTGAGTGAGCTTTTGGAATGCTCCTTGAATTTCTAATTCTATCTTTGCCTCTATTCTATTAATCTTATTTGCAATCCAAATTCTGAATTTGATTTCTGACATATCAGCCATCTGTTTATGAATGGGATCTTCAATTGCATCTGCCACATCCTTTCTTGGGGGAGTTTGATCTACTCTGGTTATTCATATTACTGGAGCTTTCCCACTGATTCTACCCGATAATTATTTTACCCTGTTTGGCTTTTCCCCTGAACCTTGTCAAGGACCTGTATGATGTTACGGCCTGAAAGACTGGTCTCTGTCCTACCCTAGTGAATCAGTTACTCTTGGTTGAAGTCTCACCTGTGGAGAAATACCAGCAATTAAGTCCCCTGCCCCCCACCCCCCACAAACAACAATTGGGCAAGGAATATCAAACCTTCCCTCAATCATACACACAGGATATCACTTTGGATAGTCCTTGGGTGATTTGCCTGGTTCAAGGGGTTCAAATCAGTTGTCCCAGTCAGCACCGGTCTCAAGTGGGAGAGTTCAAAAAGTCTCTGGCAACTAGATAGGAGGGGTCTGCTAGCAGCTCACATATGACTCTCTCCAGTGCTCCATGAGGACATAAGGACCCATCCAGCAAATGAATTAGTCTGGGAAGGTTGATGCCTCCTTCTCCACCTTGCAGCCAGTCACTGGTAATCTCACAGGGCTGTGACCCAGTTCACTCCAGTGAGAAACTGCTCCTGGAGTTTATGACTGTCTGAGTCACCAGGAGATCTGAGTCTGGCAGGGGGACCTTAGGTGTTTAATATTGGCTGGGGAAGTTTACTCAGTTCCAGCCCCATGCCTGGTTGGTGTTGCTGGCAGAACAGGACTGAGCACCTTCACAGAATTTGTTTCTTTCCCAGCTAAATTCCTCTGCAGGTCAGACACTGCTAGTGTTGACACAAAACTAAGCCCTGGGCAGCAAACAATTCGAATTTACACTCAGGTGTCAATTCCAGCCTCTGCCCACCCACTGCCTTTCTCTCAGCTATATTCCCCTGAGGGCTAGGTGCTATTATGAGCAGATAAGTAGTGTACTGGTTCAGGACCTCCCTATAAGTTTGTGAGCTGTACATATTCTAGTCCTCGCACTCCATCCAGGTTGGTACCACTCTTAGGGCTTTCTTTTACTCACAAAACTTCCCAAATCCACTCCACCAGTGGCTGCCACCAGAGAAAATGCCCGGAACCTCTGGTTGCCCAGAGAGACAGGGCATGTCTATCCAGAATGGCCTCAGGGATGTGAGCCTTTCCCACTGCTGCAGCTGCCACTCTCTGCAACGCAGGATTCTGTAGTTCCTGTATGGTTTCCTCTCAGCTGACCATCCTCACCTCGATCCTGTGCCACAGAGTCAGCACAGACCAGCACCAGCGCTTTCCCCCTCCACTCCTGGAATCTGTACTCCATGGGTGATAAACCTCCAGACCTCAGGGTGACAGTAGGGGGGAATCCCAGGAGTTCAGAGTTGCTGGTAGAGAATATATACAGTTTTATGCCCAGCAGGAGAGTGCCATGGCACCCTAGTAGGGGTAGGAGGTCCAGTTTTTAGAGGATCTCTCCTGTGGGATAGAGTGGGAGGATGTTTGAACTCTCCTCACTTGTGTGTACGGAGTAAACTGTGAGCCCTTCTTGTGGCGGAGGGGACTCCCGTCCACTTGGCTGTGGATTTTGCACCTTTTGATTGTTTTGGGGGGGTCATAGCTCAGCTCAGTAAGGATGATGTGTGTTCTTCAATCTTCTCTCTTGGCTCAGCTCCAAAACATTGGCTTACTTGCTAAACTTCTGTCCTTTAAATTTCCTTCTAGACAGGAGCCTCTGTAGATAGCTGGCTGCACTCCAACATCTTGCCTCTGCCCCCTAACCATTTTGCTTTAAAAAAAAAAATTTTGGTTTTTAATTTTATTTTGAATATTTAAATTGTTTTAAACATAGATTTCCTTTACCCCAATGATGTTTTCTACAATATAGTTAATTTTGTATGATATTTATATTTCTGTCCTGGATTTTATCTGGTTAGCATTTAGTAGTTGTATTTTTTTTTTTTGTCTACTATTACATTTTTTATTCTTTTTGTGTGTGACTTTTGTAAATATAATTAAGTTTTTATAGTCCAATCTGATAATTTCTGTATTCTAACCAAAGTGTTTAATCCATTTTTAGTTCTTGTGATTAGTAAAAGGTATGCACTTTCCATTTCTATTGACATTTCTTTATTCCCCTTTAATTTCTTCTTTTGAATATCCTTTTGTCCTGATTGCCTTTATTAATCATATATTTTTCACTTGATTCCTTGGAAATATTCATTCAGAATTCCAATATTTTTGTTCTAATATTGAAACTTATACATAGTTAAACAAATTCTTATTTTTAGTTGTACATGTTTTTATTTCTCTGTGTGGGTCTGATTCTCACACTACTTCTTTCTCTCCACCTTGGAAACTATATTCCCCTTATGACTTGCTTTATTATTTAATTTGGCATATTCTACCTTTATGACCTTCATTACTATTCATCCACTTGAACAAAGCCAGTTTATTTTCATCCCTCAGGGAATGTCTTAATATTTCTCATATGTTGAAGCACCACCCTATTTTCTGACATGTCCCTCATTGTGCAATAAATTTCTTGCATTTATCACTTGGCATTGAATATAGATAGGGAAACACAATCAGTTTATGCTTTCATTCACTAAAATCTATCCTTTAGTGTCCTGCAAAGAATATGGCCTATTCTATCTCAATTAGATCATCTATGTCACTCAATCCAATGGACGCCTCTCTAGAGATAATCTTTCTGCAGGAATGGACATATTATGTATTTTAACATTTTTTTTCTCTCCTTGGCATGTTTCTCTCTTGGTTTCCATGAGCCAAAACTTTATTTCTTATATTGTTCTTTTTATTTTATCTGTGTAGATTTATGGAGTTCATGACAATACTTGTTACATGTATATATATAATGCATTGTGATCAAGGGAGGATGTTCAGTGCACCCATCACCCAAGTACAATACATTTTTTAGGATAGTCATCCTGCTTCACCATAAAACATTGAATTTACTATTTATCCAGTTGATTGAAGAAAATATTTGCAAATGTTTTATCTGACAGGATCTTGCCTTCCAATAGTGGGAATATTTCCTTATAGAGCAAACTTTAAGCATTGAAAAGCAAGGGCATAGGAAGGAGATTATCACGAAACTCATCTCCTCCTTTTCTCTGATTGGCCACTCTGAGGCCTGAGTTCACCTTTGCAGCTTTAGTCGGAAAGTACTTCCTTCAGGATGAATGGCACACCTGCTGAGCCACCTGCAAAAGTGAGTCAGTACTAGGGTCTTTGTCAGCAAAGTAATGCCTCAGTATACATTTATTGCTTTTTTCCTTTCTTCATTTTTTGTTTGTCACACCAATGCCCTAAGTTCTCAATTCCTAAGGAAATAGTATTTTCACTTGCTTTCTTTAGGCTGTATTTTCTAAAGAATTCAAGTAAGATCTTGTCTTTTTGGAATGGTTGACTAAGTATTGGGGCATCATAGGAATCGGCAAAAAGTGAAAAAGAACATGTAATGTGCCCTTGGTGTTTTCATGTGCTGAGCTCTAACAAGCGTGTTAAAATATTGTTTTAGTTAATCTTCATAACAATGCTCTGAATGTGATTTTTAATCTCCATTTTATGGATAAGAGTTTCATAGTTTAGAGAGGTTAACATGACCTACATTGGGCGACACAACTCATGATTGATAGAGTTGGGAATTGTGCACAAGAAATTTCATGTTCTTCTGCTATTTGGTGCTATTTTAGAGGCTTATCTTTATTCCTTATGACTCTGGGTTGGAAATACATGACTGAAAATTTTTCACAGACAGTGACACAAAATACTCCCATGGCTTAGAAAAAGTCATTTCTCCCCTTCTACTGTTCTATACTAGTTAATATGATATATTAAAAGGAAAATCTTTGGAGAAAAGAAGAAATTGCTTGTCATTTACTTAGTGTATGACCTTGGGCAAGTAGCAGAGACACTCAGGGTCACTGTTTTCTTAAATATAACAAGAGTAGAATAAAAACTACCTCAGGAATATGTTGGCAGAATTTCAATATATATAAATCTTCAAAAAATTTCTTTAATCCTTTTTCTTCATAATACATCTTTTGGCATTTGGGGGGAAGTAAAGGAAAATATAATTTTGCTCAATGTGAAACAGTGCTAGATGTGAAATAGAATAGAGTAAGTTAGGGTGTAACTGAAAACAGAGAATATTTCAAAGTCTATTTACAAATAACTTTGGAATTCACCATATGATATTTTTGCCCCCAAACATATCTTCCTAGTGAAGTTTAAATTCATTTAAAATGTCTTTTCATTCCCTAAATGCATGTAATCATTAAAATCAAATTAGGAAATTTAGAAACTACAGAGCTATGAGGTGATTATTCCAAGTTGACTAAGACAACTCTTGCTTCACTCAGCTCAGAGATACGTGCTGAGGGGCTCTGCATTCAAGTGCAGGGTACCATGTCAGGTAGAAGCGGGGAGAGATGTTGATATACTAAATGAATTTCAGGTGGCAAATCCAGCCCTGCTAAGGAATCCTTTCTTCCCTTCCTATCTTCACTTTTTAGTATTGACTTAAAATCTGTGGACTATGAAACACATTTGCCTTTTGAAACCACAATATGCAATGTTGTTTACTCCTACAATCTTTTATAATATACTTTATACTTCCAATTGCCTATATTATATTTGGCAAATTTTTAATGTGAAGTATTGTTTTGCTCCTTCTCTCTTATGCTTTGATGTTTGTGTACTATGTTCACAAAAAAGGTCATTTAGACATGGTTTCAAAACATATATCCTATTCCTTATATTATGTACATTTTGAAGTCCATATTTATGAACTCAGACTTGTATCTGATGAAGTGGTAAATGAATGCATGATTCTCTCTTTTTTTTGAGACAGAGCCTCAAGCTGTTCCCCTGCGTAGAATGCCATGGCATCACAGCTCACAGCAACCTCCAACTCCTGGGATCAAGCGAGTCTCCTGCCTCAGCCTCCCAGGTAGCTGGGACCACAGGCACCTGCCACAACACCCTGCTATTTTTTGGTTGCAGCCATCATTGTTGTTTGGCAGACCCGGGCTGGATTTTAACCCACCACCTTAGGTGTATGTGGCTGCACCTTAGCCACTTGAGCCACATGATTCTCTAGTTGCATTATTGCGTGCACAAATTTCTTACTTCATGTCTTATATTTAAATCAGGCAGAAAACAAGAATTTATTCTGTGATATATAGAACCTTTGGTGGGGTGGGTGCTTTTTTTCAGCATAATGTGGTAAGAAGTGGTCTGACTTCTAATCCACAGCACAGACATGATGGTTATCGTGAAACCTGGAACTGTGCCCCTTACACGTGACAGGGATTGCTGCTGGCTCTATACCATGCTGACTCCCATTCTCTCATTCACCTGTTCTAATTTTTTTTTCAATTCCATGAGATCCAATGTTTACTGTTGTTACTTTCATCATAGTATTATCACCATATCTCTCCTGTCCTCTTTTGATTGTCTCCTAGACTTACAAATAATTTGAAGACCAATCCTAATTCACCTTCCCCTATGAACAGTCTTTGTAATTATCGTCCACTTTAATCTTTTCCCATCGATGCACATATGAAATCATATACGATGCACCTAATTTGTTCAAGGCACTGGATATGCTCCTGGAAACACAGCACTCAAAAATAATTGTCCTGGATGAAATTAAATTTTAGTAAGGGAAGACAGAAGGCTTAGAACATTAAGTAGGTAAAATAGTAGTTTGTGTTATAGACAAAAGAATCTAAGAGTAGCTGGAGAGTTTGGGGGGATTGTACTTTTAATCTGGGTAACTGGCGAAGGCTTCATAAAGACCATGTTGTTTACTTTCTCTGCAGTTCACTGTAACCTTGAATTTTTAGAGATAATGTCACATTTTCTCTGAGATATTGCATGGGTTAATTTGTATAATTCATAGATCAGGCAGGCATATATTTTAGAAAGTTGACCATAAACAGATTACTTGGACATATGATTTTTTTTTTTTTTTTTTTTTTTTGGAAAGAGTCTCACTCTGTTGTCCTTGGTAGAGTGCCATGCAATCAAGCTCACAGCAACCTCCAGTTTCTGGGCCCAGGCGATTTTCCTGCCTCATCCTCTTGAGTAGCTGGAAAAACAGGCACCCACCACAATGCCTGGCTATTTTTTTTGTTGCAGTTTGGTTCGGGCCGGGCTTGAACACACCACAATGGGTATATGGGTGGCTGACCTACCCTCTGAGTCACAGGTGCCACCAAAGGACATGTGATCCCTTTTGAGAATTTTTTGATTAACAAAAAAAAATCAAAGAGAAAGTAAAGAGAGTTCCCATATAGCACTTTCACCCTCCCTTCACCATTTCTCATTAACATCTAGCATTGGTGTGGTATATTGATTTTAACTGAAGAACCAATACTAACACATTTATTGACTAAATTATATGGTTTACATTAGGGTTTCACTCTTTTTGTTGTACAGTTCTGTGCATAATGTCATGGGTCCAGCATTATAGTTTCTTACAGAATAAAATGATAATATGGTGCTTTACAAATTTCCTGCACTCCACCTATTCATTCTTTACCCTTTTCCCCAATCCCTTATTGTTTTACTTTCCTAATAGATGTGTCTTTCCTAGAATGTCATATGATTTGAATCATAAAGATTTTCAGACCTACCTTGCTTACTAAATTACTAACTAAAGATTCTCATGTCACTTCTTGGCTGCACTGCATCATTCTTTTTATTGTAAGATAATTTTCTGTTGTATGGATATAACACAGTTTATCTATTCCTGATAGAAGAACATCCTAATTATTTTAAATTGTTGGCAATTATGATGAAAATGGCTTATAAATATCTGTGTGCTTGTTTTTGTGTAGACTTAAGTTTGTAATTCATTTGGGTAAATACAAAGAAGAGTCAATTGCTGGCTCATGACTAAAATCATGCTTAGTTGTGTCTTCCAAATTGTCTCTTCCATTCTTCAGTCCCAGTAGCAGTGAAAGGGAATTCCTGTGGCTCCATATCCTCACCAGTATTTGCATTATCAATGTGTTGTATTTTGGCCATTCTAATTGGTATGTAGTGCTATCTTATTGTTGTTTTAGTTTGGGATTCCATAATATCATATAATGTTGAATATGGGTTTTTTTTTTTTTTTTTTTTTTACAGTTTGTGGCTAGGGCTGGGTTTGAACACACTACCTCCAGTATATGGGGCTTACACCTTACTTCTTCAAGTGCAGATACTGCCCATAATATTGAATATGTCTTGTAACTTATTTTCATTGGTATGCCTTTTTTGCAATTGTTAAGTATCTGTTCAAATGTTTTCCACTTAAAAATTGGTTCTACTGGGTTGTTTGTATTCTAACCATTGAATTTTAAGAGAGTTTTATTGTTGCTATCATTGTTATATTGTGGATAGAAATTCAGATAATATAGAAGTTGGATATCATCAGATAATACGCTTGGCAAAAGTTTTCGTCCACTCTATGCCTTCTCTCTTCATGGTCTTAATAGTGTTTTCCTGCTGCAGAAGTTTTTGCTTTTGGTAAAGTTCAACTATAACTTTAATTGCTCTTTTATAAACCATCCTCTTGGTGTTGTATCTGAAAAAACATTGATAAAACCTTATAGTTTGATGTTATCTTCTAGAAGTCTTAAAAATTTTCATTTTAAATATGGATGATTTTAAGTTAGTTTATTAACTTAATTTTTCATTTATTTTTTGTGAAAGGCATCATATTAGTCCCTAGATTCCTTTTCTTAAAAAATAGGATTTAAGTTCCTCTTCTTTTTCTAATTTCTTTAGGAGAATAACAGAATTATTGATTTTAGATCTTTCTCTTTTCCAATACTGAGTTCAGTGCTATGATTTTCTCTATAAACACTGCTTTTACTTTAGCAAATGTTGGTAAGTTTTATTTTCATTTACTTGAAAATCAAAATATATTTTAATTTCCCTTGAGACATCTTCTTTGGCCCTGATATTTTTTAAATGTATTGTTTGATATCTAGCTATTAGAGGTTTTTCAGCTATGTTTCTATTCCTGTTCACTATTCTAATTCCGTAATGGTCTGAGAGCATACTTTGTATGATGTCTACTCTTTTAAATTTGTTAAAATGTACAGATAGTTCAGAACATGGTCTAGCTTTGTGAATGTTTGTGAATGTACTCTGGATTGTTTTGAAACTCCAGAGCACAAGAAGTGTCTAAAAAATCTGAAGTTTTATCACCATATGTATCACTATACTGAGCCCCTACTAGTGCAGGTGCCCTATTGAGTAAAAATAGACAAATTTAAAACTAATAGGCCTATGAAATTGATAAGTCATTCTAAAGTAATAAATATAGATTATAGAGCAATAACATGCCATATGGATATATTTCTTGTAATTACCAGGCATGCTCAGATTTGGTTGATGTACAATGACTGGAAAAAAAGTACTGAAAACTACAGAGATCATGAAAAATCAGGCAGATGTGATATCGCAAATGGAACCCATAAATTCAATAACAGATGCCAAAAATGGAGATCTATGAATTTCCTAACAAATACTGTTAAATAATCATCTTTTAAAATTTCAGTGAGATACAAGAGAACAAAGATAAACAAATAAAACATTAGGAAAGAAGTGTGACCAAAAGTAGAAGTTTGATAACACAAAAATAGGAAAAGTATAAAAGAACCGAACAAAAGACAGTACCTGTGTCTCAGTGGGTAGGGTGTCAGCCCCATATTTAGAGGGTGGTGGGTTCAAACGTGGCCCCGGCCAAATTGCAACAACAAAAAATAGCGGGGAGTTATGGCAGGTGCCTCTGGTCCCAGCTACTCTAGAGGCTGAGACAGGAGAATTGTCTAAGCCTGGGAGTTGGAGGTTGCTGTGAGCTATGTCATGCCATGGCACTCTACTGAGGGCAGTAAAGTGAGATTTTTGTCTCTATAAAAAAAAAAGAACCAAACAAAAATCTTGGAGCTGAAAAATAAATGATAAAACTGGCAAATTTAACAGACAGCTTCAAGAGCATACTTGATCATACAGAGGGAAAAACTATCAAATTTAGAGACAGGTAATTTGAAATCAGCCAGTTGGAATATTATGTCATCATTATCATCAAAAAATTAATGAATACTGGACCTAAAATTAATATGAAACTATAAAAAACTCCAGGTAGTCAAAGAATTCTTGATTAAGAGAAGCAAACCTGGCAGCATCACACTTACTGATTTCAAACTATATTATGAAGCTATAGTAATCGAAACGATATAACATAAAAATGGACACATAGACCAATAAAACAGAATAGAGTGTCCAGAAATAAATTCATGTATATACAGTCAAATAATCTGGAAAAGAGATGAATGTACACAAAAGAAAAGGTGTAGTCACTTCAATAAATGATGTTGGGGTCAGGTACGGTGGTACATTAATCCTAGCTAATCAAGAGACTGAGGTGGAAGGATAGCCTCAGCCCACAGAGGTAAAGGTTGCAAGGAGCTATTATAACACCACTGCAATGTTCTGGATCTAAAAATAAATAAATGTATGGCATTGGAAAAACTAGATAGTCTCATATAAAACAACTATAAAATTTGACCCTTATATTTTATGCAATTAACTCAAAATGGATTGGAGACTTAAATGTAAGCTCTTAAATAATTAACTCTTAAAAGAAAAACAGAGGAAAGTTCCTTGATATTGATCTTGGCTTTGATTATTTTGAATACTATGTCAAAATACATTGAAAAGTGTTTCTACAGGGCAAAGGATGCAGTTGACAAAGTTAAAAGGAAAATTCAGAACAGGAGAAAATATATATAAACCATATATCTAGTAAGAGTTTAAATCCAAAATATATAAGGAACTCAAACAATTTGACAGCAAAAATAAATAAGTAAATAATAAATAAATAATCCAAGTAATAAATAGGCAAAGGACTTGAATAGACCTATCATTTGATCCTACAATTCCTCTAGTAAGTATATATCCAAAAGACCAAAAAATCACATTATAAAAAAGATATATGTACCAGAATGTTTATTGCAACCCAATTTATAATTGCTAGGTCATGGAAAAAGCCCAAGTGCCCATCGACCCATGAATAGATTAATAAATTGCAGTATATGTACACCATGGAATATTACACAGCCTTAAAGAAAGATGGAGACTTTACCTCTTACATGCTTGCATGGATGGAGCTGGAACATATTCTTCTTAGCAAAGTATCTCAAGAATGGAAGAAAAAGTATCCAATGTACTCAGCCCTCCTATGAAACCAATTTATAGCTTTCTTATGAAAGCTATAACCCAGTTATAGCCCAAGAAAAAAGAGAAAGGGGAGAGGGAGGAGAAGGAGGAGGATGATTAGAGGGAGGGTAATTGATGGGACCACACATACGGTGCACCTTACAAGGGTACATGTGAGATTTACAAGGTGTAGAATATAAATGTCTAAACACAATAACTATGAAAATGCCATGAATGCTATGTCAACCAGTTTGATGAAAATATTTCAATATTACCAGCACATTGTACCCCATGATTGCATTAATATACACAGCTATGATTTAATTTAAAAAAAAAAGAATACAGTAATTAAGAATCAGAATATGGCACTATGAACAGAGTTATTTTATTTTCTCTTTTCCCTGTGAATTTTTCATTAATTCATTTAATAATAAAAATTAAAAGGTAAAAAAATTATGAGATATTACCTGACATATATTAGATAGTTAATATCATAAACACAATATAATGAATGTAGGTGAGGGTGGAAAGAAAAGAGAGCCCTTGTACATTGTTGGTGGGAATGTATACTGGTCAGTTGTCTTGAAAAATAGTATGGAGGTTCCCAAAAAATTCAAAATAGAACAACCACATGATCCAGTATTCCCATCTCTGAGCATATACCCCAAACAATTGACAACAGGATTATGAAGAGGTATTCTCTCCCCCATGTTTCATTGCAGCATTATTGTATTCTTGAAATTTGCTAAGTGTCTGTGTCTATATAGATCTTAGTGTTCATACCATTTACACACACACAAATGGTGATTCATGAAGTGATGGATATGTTAATTAGCTTGATTATGGTAACTATTTTACAATATATATGTATATCAAGTTATCACAATTTACAACTTAAATGTATATTTTATGTCTGTTACATCTCAATAATGCTGAAAATCCTTAGTCTATAAAATATATACTACCATAAAATATTAAATACAGCTATTTTAATTTTGTGTTTGTATTTAATAGATTTGTCAATCTGAATTTTATAATATTAGATGTATTATTAACAATTCAAAACCTGTTTAAGGTTGGAGTGCATAAACAGTAGTTTAGCAAATATCTTTTATTTTTGGACATTGTTGCTTCCCACTACATATTTTTATCAGATGCACTTTAAGTGTTTCTAACATCCACAAAGTTAAAATTTATCAATATTCAATTTTTCATTTATCATTGAAAATAATCAAAATTAGAAGTACTTAAATGTGAGCAATACAGACTGAATTAGTGCTTCTGAATGTAAATTATTTGTTAATATATGTCAATACATTGCACTAAAAGGAAGAATGTGTTACATTTCTACTCCATTAAAGTAAAATTTTGTCTACTAGATTATTTTGCTAAATAATAAAATAAAATATCCTCAGCATAGAGTTATCATTACAATATTCTTTCCAGAAGCTATTCAAAATCTTCACCAAAGCAGATTTATAAAGGTGGTTTTAAAGATAAGTTAGTATTTCTTATTTAACTAAAACTCTTCGGTTATCAACACAATGTGGGTGCACATTTTTACCAAAAGGCATTTAGTTTGATCCTTCAAATGGCTTATAGTGCCTGATTTAATCCATACATTTCTTTGGTCATAAACATTTGTATTAAAATACAGTCAGCTGGGAGATTCACAAAAGGTATGATGGAAAATAGAGAACCAATTCTTAGATAAGAAGGGTTTTCTAATTTAAATATGGTATACACATTTAGTAAAAATTCTGTCACGGTGAATAACTGTGAAAAATCAACCATAAAATGAATTTTTTCTTTTGCTTCAGATATGTTTATGTAAAATATTCTTTCAATGGGGGAAAAAAGTATCTTTGTAGGTTTACTAATATACTCCCAAAGCATCATAAAATGCAAAAGAAAAAGCTCAGATTTTTAATCACAGCGGCAAATGAAAAATACTTTAACAATAAAAACTGAATTATTATTTAACAATACATTTTGTCAGGTTACTTCATCAATCTCTCCACTCACATGTGACAGAAAAACTGCCTTTAAAAAATGACAAAACTATTCTGGATAGTCTAACAGCATTCAGGTTATTTGAGAAGGAAAGATTAAATAATGTATTACCTGACCTTCCATGGAGGATAATTTGTATTTTCATTAAAAAAAAAGTAACAAAAAAAGTAAAATTTCAAGTTATTTTCTATCAGGTTCCCAGGGAGAAATAAAAGTTCATTTTAGCTGATGATTTGGCCAGGCACATAGGGGTGTGATTACTGTATGTCTACAACCATGAAAAAAATGCAATGAAGAATTTTCTTTATTTTTTATTTTTTAAATTAAATCATAGCTGTGTACATTAATACTATCATGAGGTACAGATTGCTGTTTCTATATACAGTTTGAAATACTTTCATCCAACTGGTTAATATAGCCTTCATGTCATTTTCTTAGTTATTGTGTTAAGACATTTATATTCTACATTTAGAAAGGTTCACATTTACCCTTATAGGATGAACCATAGGCATGTAGAAAATTCTATTTTAATCAGAATTTTCTACTGATATTTCAAAGTGAATACCCAAACCAGTTCTTATCATCTTGAATGAGAGAGAATTTCTTGATTAACCTACAAATAAAATAAATACAAAATTTTTAAACAATTATTTTTTCTCACCAGTTTCTATCATCAAAGGAGAAGACTGGTAATGACTGTCTTTTATCCTTCCCTAACAGAAGAGGTAGCAGAACTCTGTGTTAATAATCTAAAATATTCAAATGTTCTTCTTATAAATACATTACATTATATTAAATATTCTTTTAAATCTATGTGAGACTTGCTATTACTTGCAAGACTTGTACTCTCGTTCTTAATTTTTGCAATTAGATATATATGCAATTAGAACATATACAATTAGATTATCACTTTTAAGGAGTTAGAGCATTAAAGCCAAGGTACACACCAGTTCAAGTTGTGCTCGACACAGACACTCTCTCCCACGTAGGAGGTAAAATTCAGCTTGTGTTCATCATCAGATCATGAGTATAGGAATGGCCCTCTTGTATCCAAAGGAAGAAAACAAGATTTTTTAATTTATATGACGTTAGATATGAGCAAATAAAATTACTGAATAATAGCATAAATAGTTAAATAGTTCTATACCAAAGAAGATGCAAGTCACATTTTAAATTTATTATAAACTTGATATTTATATTGAAAGTGAAAAACTATCATGTGCAATATTTTATATCTTCATGCTTCCTTTTTCAATTATTTCAAAATGTTACAAGGGTACAAATGTTTTTGGTTACATTGGTCACTTTTGCTATGTTTGAGTCAGGCATATAAGTGTGCCCATCACCAGGATAGTGTTTGCTGTACCTATTAGGTAGGTTTTCACTCACCTTTCTCTCCTCACCCCCCTGCTTGAGTCCCACTGTGTTTTTCTTCCCTCTGTACACATGTGTGCTCATCAGTTAGTTCCAGCTTAATGGCTGGTGCCTGTGATGTTTGTTTTTCTTTTTCTTTTCTTTT
>NW_003852404.1:15343583-15448371 GCF_000181295.1 Otolemur garnettii | reverse complement strand
TTTTCTTTTCTTTCTTTTTTTTTTTTTTTTTTTTGCAGTTTTTGGCCAGGGCTGAGTTTGAACCCGCCACCTCTGGCATATGGGGCCAGCACCCAATCCTTTGAACCACAGGCTCCTCCCTGTTTGTTTTTCTTTAGATATTTAGCTTAGGATAATGGCCACCAATTCCATCCAAATTGTTGTCAAAGCACTGATTTATCCTTTCTTATAGCCGAGTAGTACTCTATGGTATACATGGGTCATTATGAAAGTTTTGAGATAAACAAAAATGAAGGCCTGTCAGGGAACATATCATGGCATGATGGCAGGCACCTGTAGTCTCAACTACTCAGGAGATTGCTTGAGGTTGAACCCAAGAGTTTGAGATTGCTGTGAGCTATGATGCCATAGCACTGTACCCAGGGCTATAGAGGGAGAGACTCTAAGACAATTGCTCTGATGTTCATATTCCCCTTTATGTCTTGAATGTTATTGGGACATTTCAAAGGGCAAGATGATGTTTTGGGCCATGTTATCACTGGTGATGAAACATGGGCATAGCAATACACCCCTGAAACAAAGTGTCGAAGTGCACAATGGAAGTCAGCCAAATCTCTATGACCAAAATAGTTCTTGAGTCCAAGAGTCAAAATGACATTTCTAACTTTCTTTTAATTTCAGAGGGATTGTTATTAATGAATTTGTACCAACGGGAGAAATAATTTATCCAATTTACCGTTTGGAAGTGCTGAAAAGTCTGTGTGAAAAAGTTGGACCATAAGGACTTGAACTTTTTGCCAATAAGTCACAGCTCTTGTGTTGTGACAATGCACCAGCTCACACAGCACTGTCTGTGAGGGAGTTCTTATCCAGTAAACAAATAACTGTATTGGAATACCTTCTTTGATCATCTGATCTGGCCCCCAATAACTTTTTTCTTTTCTTGAAGGTAAAATAAATATTGAATGGAAGGCATTTTGAAACATCAAGGATAACACGGTAATAGTTCTGATGCCCATTCCATAAAAAGAGTTTCTAAATTACTTTGAAGGGTAGACTAGGTGCTGGCATCA
The DNA here is from genome assembly GCF_000181295.1 of Otolemur garnettii. Lineage (NCBI taxonomy): Eukaryota > Metazoa > Chordata > Mammalia > Primates > Galagidae > Otolemur > Otolemur garnettii. The sequence goes on along the minus strand of NW_003852404.1, from coordinate 15,447,319 downwards.
GTGACTAGCTTCCCAAGAGGAGTATTTTGATGTTGACCATAGTGATGTTCAGCAAGGAATTATGTAGTTTATTACTATATTAGATAATGTTCCAAGTAACAGGAATTAAAATCTGGAGTCACTAAGGTTCCAGGATCTTTCTTATGTTTAACTTTGGTATCTATAGTTGTTGAGGGTTTTTTTTTTTTTCTTTTAAATGTCAGAACCACAGTTGGCTACATGACTTCCACTTTATCTCATTGTCCAGATTCTCACCATGTGATTTAGTGTCAAGATAACCTTACCTGCATATTCACATGTTCAGCCAAAGCTAGCATGTATATTGCTGTGGAAAAATGGGCAAAGAAATGTCACAAAATAACTTGCCAAAGTGTTGAACACAATCCAAAATTTAAGGATGCTTTGAATTTACGTGTATTTTAGTTTGTTAGTGTTGACAGTTTTATTCTAGTCTCAATAAAAACTAAATCTGTGTCTGTTTTCATGTCCAAAATTGTTATGCTTAGAAGTTTAAAGAAAGATAAATTTTACAGTAATTCTCCTTTACTTAAGCTGTGTTAACTAAAACAAGTACATGTATGTAAATGTATATTACACACCATTCAATATATAATACTTATGTAAACATGTATGAACAATGTATCTATAGGAAGCAAATTTAAACAAAAAGTGCATGTGGGATGCCTAATATTATTAGAAGTGAAGTAGGACAAGCAGAATTCTTAGAAAAATAATTTTTAATCTTATCTATCACAAAAATATTGAATCATGCTAAGGACTACTAAAATATATTCTCTTTTTACAAATTTTCAGGTGTTATAAAATCCTGAAACATCGTGTATTTTTTAAACATTACTTTATGTACTTTGTTCATGGTAATACGACACATCTGCTCAAAAAAATTATTGATTCTTTATCTCACTAAAATATGTTGCCTAAGTAAAGATGCTTAAGAAAGCAGAAAGAAGCAAAATTATCTCTGCAGGAGAACTCTTTCAGATTTTAACAGAATACTTTTCCTAGATTCTCAGTATCCTGGTATTCATGAATTTAATAGCTAACAGAATTAAAGCATATTAAGTAGAAGAGAAATAAGTCATGTTAGGAGAATGATGTGTGATAAACTCTAGTTGTGCTTCCAAAGAGCCTAACATTTACAAATGAAACCATCTGAGTAGGCATTACTAAGAATTAAAGTCGTGGATCATGAGGTAACCCGAGTTAAGTACAGATGTTTCATTGTATTGTACTTTTCTTAATTTTACTCCTGACTGATTTTTATTAAATGGTAAGTGATGAACAAAATGATTAGGGAGTTTAAGAAAAATATTCTTTACAACAGTTCTTTGCAAGATTGCTGATTTTTTAAAGAAGAAAATACGAGGGACTGTAACACACACATTCACTGAAATCATTTTCTTGTATGAGAGTGGGAGTATCTACTAAAGAAGTGGAGCAGGTGTGGGTAGATGTTCCACTTACATTGCTTTCCATTGCTACTCCTATATAAATAAGTAAACTTTTGTTGTCAGGAAACAAAACATCTCTAAAGGCATCTTAAATCAAGGCAATTTGGAGGATGCTAATACATCTTGGAAATCCCACTGCTTGTAGTATGTAGCTGGGCTACTAGCAAATCAACATCAGACAGCTGTTCTCTTTTCCTAGAACTGGAGCCACATGTATTTTTTTCAGTTGTGTTCTCCTTTCAATCCGATCTCTACATACCACTTTCCTCTGCAAAATTTATACTTTCTGCCCTGGTTAATATGGTTTGCATATGGCTTAGAGAAGAGCTCTTATTGCCTTAGAGGTTCTAGCATCTCACTTTGTTTCTTAATTTCAAATGCTTAATTCTTAATTTCAAATGCTCATGCATTTTGTCCAAATGCTATGAGTTAGCTCATTTAGGATATTGTCTTAATTCCTTTCTCCATATCCTTCCCCTACTATAGAGGTTGAAAATCAGAAAACATAATTTCTTACCATTTTTATATAAAAGTTTCTACATAACATATTTCTACCAAAGGAAATAGAGTGTGGAATCTCACAAGGCTTTTGAGAAAAACTTGTTTTTGGAAGAAGACAGGTATGTTGGTTTATTTTATATGGCAACTTGACTGGGCTCAGGGATGCCCAGACGTCTGGGGAAATCCAATTTCTGAATGTCTGTGAAGGTGTTTCTAGATGAGACTAGGATTTGACTTGGCAGACTGAGTAAAGAAGATCCTCCCGCCAACATGGCTGGGCATCTCCCAGTTGGTTGAAGGCTGTAATAAAATAAAAAGGCAGAAGAAAGATGAATTCATTCTTTCTTTGTGAGCTGGAATGTCATAACCCACAACAACACCGTGATTGTTGACTCAGCCTCTGGCATGAAGGAGTTCAATTTAGCAACAAAAACTCAAAATATATAGTTAATCATAATATACAAATATTATACTAAAAAATATGGTTACTTACTCCAAAGTATTTCAGTCTATCTGTGTAGCAAAAAAAAAGTGCACAAAAATGATATGTTTGAATTGACTTCTTAAGATGTTAAGAATTTTCAGATATAAAAGTTTTGCAGGAGTTCAGAGCAAGGAAAGACATTCTAGGCAAATGCAGTTACATGAATAAGGTTTAGTGACCTGGAGTTACTTTCTGTGTTTAAAAATTATATTTAGCATATGCACCACTATGGCTGAAAGTTAGGGGTGGCACAAGATCAATTGTGAAGGTCAGGTTGGTGCTAGACTTCAAACGTACTTGAAAGTTATTTTGAGGAGGGTTAATTAACTTTCCCTGTTGGTAACGGACAGCATTAGAAACTTTAAAAACTGCAAGAGGCATAACTAGATCAAAGTTTTTAGAAGGGGACTGGAAGTATTCACTTTTTCATGGCTCTCCAATAAATTCATTGTCCCACCCCTTGTTCTACTTGGCATCACATCTGGGGCTGCACATTTCCCAGGCTTTCTTGTTTATTGGCTTTTGAGTAGGTTCCTTCAGGAAGAGAAATTAGGAGGAGATTTAGGGATGGAAGAAAATTCAAAGGTGGTGTTTCTCATACGTTTCCTCCTCAGCAGTGTCTCTGGTAGAAACTGTGTCTCCTCGACATCTTTAGCTCCCAACCCACCACCCACACTGTGTTTTCACAGTTCTAGCTGCTCTCATGCAGAATTAATACAATCCCATCAATCTTCATGAACTCCTTTAGGTTGCTCCCATCACCTTTCTCCTGTTTTTCAGTCTTACGAGTGGTAGATGCTTCCTGTGATTGGTGAAATTGAGATTTTCATTTTCCCATTTTCATCTTATAAAAATTTGAAATTTCATGTCTATATTAGACTTCCTCTGTTGAATTAACTGTGAGTTTGTTTACTTGGTTGTACCCCAACAAGTAGAAAATTAAGATAGCTTTGTGAGAAAGACAGATTTAAAATTCTTTTCCATCTCTTTGTATGCTTTTGAATGAGTAATGTTAACAAGTAGCTTCTTATTTAAAATTGCCATCTTGAGAACTACCTCAAAGTTGAATAGACACATTAACTATTCAGAAGCTAAACAAACAATTCTTTCTCTTTTTGCCAAATTCTCCATGAAAGCCTCTTCACATCTTAACGTATTATTCTAATATCACCTGGTACTATTTAGGAAATGTCAATACAAACAACCAAAAAAAGACGACCCCATTTTCCTTGTTTTCCTCTTTGTCTTTCTTTTCTCACATCAATTCTCTTTTCAAAGTCTTTAAAAATTTAGTGGTTTGATGGTTAAACAGACAAGCACTTCAAGCCCACCTGGCTTTGTTTTCAAGACAAAAATGTTTTTCTCGGTTACCATGCAGGTGTAATGCAAACACGTCAGTGGTGACAATACATTTTATGTTTAACTTATAAGTCATTCTTGTCACCACTCTATTTATAGAGTGAAATTTAGTAACTTTCCCACAGAGAAAGCATGAGAAGTTGACAGACAGCAGGCAGAAAGTAATTTGTTCAAAGTCAGATAATGTGATCTACTTAAAAATAGGTTTTGTGTCTAATAATTTTATTTCTTTTAACTGGTAACAAATAAAATATAAGTGCATTCATAAAACATTCCAAGTATATAGAAATATTAATGTTAAACCTTATGTTTGAAAATTTATGTTTGACTTCTCTGAAATTTAATATTTTTTTCATAGATGTATAGGATAAATGCCTCTAAACATCTTATAAATAGATAGGATTCCCTTCTCAGAAAGTAACACATCTTTCTTCTAATTATTTATATAAATAAATAAATATAAATGTAAGGTGAATGTAGAGTTTTAGCGAACAGGTGAGTAGATAGATGAATTTATCTTCATTAAACATTTTCTAATTATTTAATCTAAAAGTATATTTTAAAACATAATCTATTAATTTTTTCATTTCCAAAAATAATATTATTCCATGAGGACATAATAGAATATTGTCAATATTAATAAGCAGGTTTTTAGATGTCTAGGATTGTCAGTTAAATTTGTAAACATTTTTTGAAAAAAAAGAAACTTAAATGGGGTGGCGTCTGTGGCTCAAAAGAGTAGGGCGCCGGCCCCATATGGTGGAGGTGGTGGGTTCAAATGCAGCCCAAGGGGGGAAAAATAAAAAAACTTAAAGGTTCCAAATATTCCCAAACATTTCCCTGATGCATTCCACCAAAATGATTTGTGGTGCTTAATTGGAAAGTATCTTAAACATATGTCTTCTCACTAGTATTCCAATGTTTGTATATGATTATGCCGGTGTTGATTTAATCTCTGTGTCATTTATGTGTTTATTGTACTTTATTCAGTAGTAATAAATGATCTTAATATATAATAATCAGGTTCCAAGTTTTATGGCTCAGCAAAATACATGGAAAGAGAAAGAAGTAAAGTTTATGTCATAGAACTTGACTATAAAAGTCAGACAGATGTTCCTGCTTTCAGGTTTAAGTAATCTTAGTAAATTGTCTGCCAATAAAATCAATACATTCAATTGTTATGCTATAAATCACCACAATATACTCCATAACACTAAAAGCACTGTAAATTGTTAGGTATGGAGTTTGTATTCATTATCTATTATTTATGGGTGTTTGTGTGTTTGTACAATTTTTAAAATGTCTAGTTTATATTTCCAGATGGATTTATTGTCTTTAAATTTTAAATTCAAGATATAGGTAGTGAGTTCTTTTACTTTTCACGGAGAGTATAAAGACATGGTATGTTCTTCTTATTCCACCTACAAAAGTTAATTTTATTTGAAATATATTACAACACTAACAAGTACCAGTATTAACTCAGTGATTAATATTTCCAATATTAATAGTATTAATAGACTATCTGGATAATGAAATAGAGTTGCCTTGGAATCTCCTTTTCTCAAATGATTTAAAAATAACCATATTTTTAATCACAACATATTTCAAATATATGGATTATTTTGTTTAAATATCAAAATTTTTGTAAAGGTTACTGGAGGAATCCAAGTAGAGTAATAGAGGTAAATACCAAAACCAGCAGCTGTCTGCAGGCTTTGATTAACGAGGCATCACAATTTATTGATCACAAAAGACAGTAGACCAGGTTAATTTGTTAACTGCTCCATGTCTGCAGTTTACATAGTGTACAGTGTAACATTGATGCCAAAGCAATACTTTTTTGAATTGATGTTTAAGATATCTCCCGCAGAAGTGGAGTTTATGACTGCATGAGTCAGTATGTGATGGAATCGTGCAGCTGTAACTCCAACACTTGTGTACTCACTTCCATTAGGCTCAGTGAACATTTCCTGACCTGAATTATTAGGAGAGTAAACGTAAACAAAGCAAGTAGTTTTAACTGCAATTTAGATATAAGGAGGAGAAAAAATTTCAATGTGACTTAATTATTTATTTGGGGAAAAATAAATTCTAAAAGAAGAATTTAAAAAACATTCTTAGTCCAGAATTCCTTATATCAATGTACCCTTACCCTTTCGAATCATAATATTACAAAACCCAGTCTCATGTAGTCACAGTTCTCTGCAGAGTCTGGGAACTAAGATGAAAGTTTTTACTTCAAAATACCAATTTCCTTATTAAAAATAGGAACTTGTGACATTGTGGGGTTTATTTCAAAACATGTCTGTTTTCAGGACAATCAATCCTCATTATGAGAGATTCTGTATTTGTGAATTAACTTACTCAGTATACCTATAAACCTAAATCATTCACAGATATAGATAGAATGGTGAAAAATTTGAGTTATCTGAAACCCGGTTTCTGAACTGAGATAGCACAAGACAATGAATAATGTCAAGCCAATGTCTTGGTGCCACATTTTATGTTAAATCTACTAAGCGTAGAATATAAATGTCTTACCACAGTAACTAACAAAGTGCAGTGAAGGTTATGTTAACCAGCTTGATGAAAGTTTTTCAAATTGTATATAAACCCAGCACATTGTATCCCATAATGGCATTAATGTACACAGCTATGATTTAATAAAAAAAAAGAAAAGAAAAAATATAGAAAATAAAACATGTGATTAGTAAGTATAAAAAAAAGCCCCCAATTGTAACAACAACAAAAATAAACAAATGGGACTTAATTAAACTGAATAGCTTCTGTACAGCTAAGAAGACAATAACCAAAGCAAATAGACAACTTATACAATGGTAAAGGATATTTGCATATAATGCATCAAACAAAAGCTTGATAAATAGGATTTATAGAGAATTCAAATTAATCAACATAAAAAGAGCCAACAATGCCTTATATCACTGGGTAAGAGAAATGAATCGAACCTTCTCTAAAGAAGATAGACTAATGGCTAAGAAGCATATGAAAAAATGCCCGTTGTCCCTAATTATTAGAGAAATGCAGATCAATACCACCTTGACTAATTCAAGTGAGAATATCCGACATCACAGAATCTCAAAACTGCAGATGTTGGCATGGATATGGAGGGAAGTGAATGCTTTTACATTGCTCCTGGGGCTGCAAACTAAGACTACTTTTTTGGAAAGAAGTCTGTAGAATCCTCAAACAACTCAAACTAGACCTCCCATTTGATACTGCAATCCCATTACTGGGCATCTACCCAGAAGGAAAAACATCCTTTTATCATAATGACATTTGCACTAGTCTGTTTATTGCAGCTCAATTTACAATCACCAAAATGTGGAAACAGCCTAAATGCCTACCAACCCCGGACTGGATTAACAAGCTGTGGTATATGTACACCATGGAATAATATTCAGCCATGAAAAAAGAAGGGGACTTTACATCTTTTGTATTAAACTGGATGGAAGTGGAACACATTCTTCTTAGTAAAGCATCACAAGAATGGAAGAATTCTATGTACACAATTCTGATATGAGGACAATTGATGACCTAGTACATAGTAGGGGGTGGGGGAAGGGGTTGCAGGGAGTGGGAAAGAAGAAGGGTAGTGAGGGACACAGAGTGTGAAACACTTCTTGGGGATGGGACACAATTATAAGAGGGACTTTATCTAATAAATGCAAGCAATGTAACCTGGTTCTTTGTAGCCTCAATGAATCCTCAGCAATAACAAATACATATATACATACATACTTCCATAATTTAAAAAATCCCCCAAACACAAACTGCAGTTTTCCTAATGCAAGAAGACTGTCATATGCTTTACAGAGAATTATGTGTGTTAGATAAGCTTCATGAATGAGTTCATTGATAATAAATCAATACTGTATATTAACTATGGTGTCTCTACAAAGAAACACATAAAAGATGTTAGGAATTGGTTATTTGTAAAAATGTTGTAACCAAAGGCTCCCAGGAATCCAAATGAGTATTTTTCTTATTAACAATAATTCAATATTGACTAATCTAGGTTCCTATTGACTTCATAGAGCACAACCATTGTGAATGGTTAGAATCGACTACATTTCTTTATTTTGTCTTGTGAACGTTTGGGATAACATTGAGATCTCAGTTGACCCACACACAGTCACACATAAATGTACTGCATATAGATACACTTACTACAACAATACAATTATTATGTATTTTTCTCATAAATGTGTATGTTTTGACCTTAAGATAAATAACTACATCTGGATTGTCATAGTTCATTGTCTCTGGTAACAGTTACACTACCACATTATATGGATCACACCTAATCAATTTCAAAAGACTAATGCTAGAGGAGAAGGTGGAGTACAGTGAATTACGAAGTTAAGGAAGCTTTCAGTAAACTAAGCTATGGGAGATCTTAGAACAAGCCAAATATAAAAAGAAAAAGAATACAAGAATACTTGCTTTTTGTTTTTGAGACAGAGTCTCATTATGTTGCCCTCAGTAGTGCTGTAGCATCACAGCTTACAGCAACCTCAAACTCTTGGGCTTAAGTGATTCTCTTGCCTTCGCCTCCCGAGTAGCTGAGACTACACGCACGTGCCATGCCTGGCTACAAGAATACCTTGCTTTATTTCAAATGACTTTATTGTGCTTGACATATAATTGCATTGTTTGTTTTTTTTTTTTTTTTTATAAATTGTATATTTTTGGCTATGGTGTGTTCAGCAAACCTGTCAGTGCCATTTTTCCAAAAACGTGACTATTTTGTTTCTCTGTGTCACATTTTGGTGATTCTCACAATATTTTTAAACTTTTTCATTATTATGGTATCTGTTATGGTGCTCTGAGATAGGTACTATTTGAATTTTCTATTTTAATCCTTTGGGTCACCACTAACTGTGCCCAGATAAAGTGGAAGACTTAATTGATAAATGTTGTATGTATTCTAAATATTTCACCTGCTTGCTGTTCCCTAATTCTCTCTCCTTCTTCTCTGGACTCCCAGTTCTCTGAGACAAGTAATACCAAAATCAGTTCAATCAATCACCCTATGATACCTCTACATGTTTAAGTGAAAGGAAGACTTGCATGCATTTCACTTTAAATCAAAGACCAGAAATGACTAAGCTCAGACAAAACCTGAGATGGGCTGAGAGCTAGGCTTCTTGTGACAGTTAGCCTAGTTGTGAATGCAAAGGAAAAGTTTGAAAGATGTTAAAAGTGCTGCTCTCATCAACACCTCATGATAAGAAAGAAAAATGGCCTTATTGTTGATATGGACAAAGTTTCAGTGATCTGGATAGAAGATCCAACCATCCTGCAATATTCTTTAAGATCCATAACTAATCCAGAGCAAGGCCCTGATGCTCTTCAACTATATGAAGTCTGAGAGAGATGAGGAACCTGCAGAAGAAAAGTTCTGATGCAGAAGCTGTAGCAAGTTATCCAGAAGATCTGGCTCAAATCACTGATGAAGTAGCTACAGCAATGAAAATCCATTAATGGATTTTCACTGCAAATGAAATATCCTTCTATTAGATAAAGATGCCATCTAGAACTTTTATAACTAGAGGCGAGAAGCCAAGGCCTGGCTTCAAATCTTGAAAAGACAGGCTTACTCTCTTATTTGGGGTGAAGGCAGGCAATGAAGCCAATGTTCATTTATTCTCAAGTTGCTGGGGCCCAACAAGTTATGTTAAATCTACTTTTCCTGTGCTCTAAGAGTAGAACAAAATCTCCATGATAGCACATCTGTTTGTAGCATGATTTTCTATTTTAAATTTGTTGTTAAGAGCTATTTCTCTGATAAAAATTTTTGTTTCAATATATTACTGCTTATTGACAAGGCGACTAGTTACCCAAGAATTCAGAGGGAGGCCTACAAGGAGAATAATGTTATTTTCATGTCTGCTAACACAACACCCATTTTTCAGTCCATGAATCAAGGAATAATTTTGACTTTCAAGTCTTAGTATTTAATAAATACATCCTGTAAGACTATAGTTAGCATAGCTAGTGATTCCTTGGATGGATCTAAGCAAAGTAAATTGAAAACATTTTGGAAAAAGTTCACCATTCTAGATGTCATAAAGGACTTTAATGCTTATTAGGAGGTCAAAATCCTAACATTAACAGAAGCTTCCAACCTTCATGGATGACTTGAGAAATTCAAGACTTTAATGGAGTGAGTAATTGCAGATAGGGTAGAAATAGTAATAGAACTAGAATTAGAAGTCGAATCTAAAGATGTAACAGTTGCAGTTCCGTGATCAAACTTCAATACGTAAGAAGCAGCTTCTATGGTTAAGCATAGAAAATGGTTCTGTGAGTTGGAATCTACTCCTGGTGAAGAAGCTGTGAACATTGCTTCAAGGACAGCAGAGGGTTTAGATTATTACTTAAGCTTAAGGGATAAAGCAGTGGCAGAGTTTGAGCGGATTGAGTCCAATTTTGACAGAGCTAGTACTGTAAGTAAAAGCTACCATTGCATATGACAGAGAAATCTTTTATGATACGAGGGTCCATGGATATGCAAACTTCATTTTGTGCTATTTTAAGAAATTGCCACAGCCACTGTGACCCTCAGTATCCACCATCTTGGTCAGTCAGTAGACATTAATATCAAGCAAAATACTTCACCAGCAAAAAGATTGCAACCGGCCTAAGGCTCATGATTATTAGAAATGTTTAGCAATGTAGTATTTTTTATTTTAAGGTATATGTATTACTTTTCTTCCATAGACATAATGTTAATTTACACTTCATGGACTACAGCATAATGTGACAGTAACTCTTATGTGAACTGGGAAACTAAAACAATTGTGTGACTCACTTTATTGCAGTGCTTTCTTTATTGCATTACTCTCTATAACCAAACCCACTACATGTTAATTCCAAACTTGTGATGTAACCACGTGGTTTTCTACTGAATCAGGACCATGTTTTCAATCACTGCACTTTATCAAGAAATTTAAATTTTAAATTATCCAAATAAATTCTTTATAGAGTTACTTTATTTTTGTAATTAGTTTATTACCTGATTTTATATTTGTATATTATGTTCTTCAAACTAAACTGATAAAACAGCAAATTTAGTTATACATATTTTGGTAAAAACCCTACCACTCATATATAATTATTTTGAATTTTTCTCGATATTGACTAATATAATTTATTATGTCTTAATTTCACAGACTTAAAGGCAAGACTTCTGATGTCATTTTTTATTTAATTCATATGCACACATTAACATTCCCAAATTCTATATTCTGTTTCTAAGAGCTACTTAGTATTCATTGTTCAGGTTCTGTGGATTTAAGCTCATAAGGTCTTTTGAATATCTCCTGAAATTCATTGTTTTGATGTACTGATGTCAGCTCATTACCTAATTCATCAAAGTAACACCACATTTTAATAGTATTCCAAAGTATTAATGCCTTTATTTCCCAGAGAGATAAAAGTCCAGATAACAATCTAGTTAGGAAAAACAATTTTTAGATGGTATCGTCCTGTCCATAAAGTTTCCATGTCTGTTAATCTGTCATTTTCTAAAACAAATTTGTAGTAAATGAAATTGAACTAGGGCAGACAAAATTATTTTCAAAGCCATACTACTCAAATGTACTCAAACTCAATTACAAGTAATCCACATTTTAAATGAATACACACACACTTTCTCTCTGTATTAGAGGAGATAAAATTAGATGCTCCAAAAAATTCCCCCAAATTTCAACAGCTTAAGGTTTATTCCTCTTGTAACTGGTTTATTGTACTTGGCATAATGTCTTCAAGGTTCATCCCGCTGTCACCTACGGCAGATTTCTAAAGACTGAAGTACCTGCCACGTTGTCTCTATCCATTCATACTATATTCTACCCTTAAAAATTTATTATGAGTGTGGCTCTCAAGACTCTGTCTCCAAAATAAAGAGTGTAGATCTCATATTGTATTCCTAGCACAGTTTTAAAACCAAAAGCTTATTTCTCAGTCAGTGACTGTGATCAGTGATTTCTTTTACCCAGTGATTGTCCTCTCATCTTGTAGCATAGCAATTACATTATTACGCCACTCACCAGAAAGAATCTCAGTAGCCAACAGACTGTTGTTAGAACACATCCTCATCTCTCTTTTAGCTTTCTTGCTTAACTTATACCCAACAAAGATTTTATCTTCAAAACAATAATATGATACAAACATTTAAGTAGCAAAGGACTTTTCAGCATTTGTTTCTCAAGCTCTGCTATTATAGCCTCAGATGCAAAGCTTATATGACCTTGCAGAGATTAAAAAATATTTAATTAATTACAATATATTTCCACGTGGTCTGTTTCTTTTTCACCACTGTTATTCAACATAGAAAACTGTAGTTTAGAGATTCATTATCTTCTCTGTATACAGGGCGGCCACAAAGTTTGTATGCAAGTGCACACTATTTTACATTGCACACGAACTTTATGGCCACCCTATGTGTGTATGAAGTGCAAGTATATTGCCAAGCATTGTTCTAATGACCAGAAGAATATCTTGTACATATTAGGTGCTTAATACATTTGAGGTCTCACGCAAATAGCATAAGTTACTGTTGAGTAGCTCCCTCCTACCTTTACATTAGACAAAATATCTGTACATCAAGCAAGAGTAATGCTCTCTGAGAAATGTTCACCATCACAATAAAAAGAGAAATTAGAATAAAAAAACAATCGTACAATGTGTCCTTCTCCTTTCAGCACCAGATATCTGTATGTTCCTGCTGTGAAAGGCATATCAAATATTTTAGGTATGCAAATAACTTCATTTATTATGTTTCTGTGCTAATCAACCATGTGATTTTAGTTCAGTTGTCCATACAGCTCCCTGCAGGAAACAGCAGTCATTGATTGGTGGCCCTGATGTCTACCAGTACACAGTGTTTGAAGTTTTCAAGACAGAAGTTCTATATTTTTGTTTTATTAAATATACATAATACATATTTTTCTGTTTGGGGTTTACTTTGTGGGGGGGCTGTGCACTCATATGTGTTTTGGAATAACTCCAAGGAGATTCTGAATCTGTAAGAGACAAGGTTATACCATGCTGACTTCCCCTTCTCTTTCTGTTCTTTACCTGTCGGCACCTGTGTTCTTCAGGAAACACTAGACCTTGCTCTTTGCTATTTTGTAAAGCTTTAGATTAAGGAAATGACAATATTCTTGTTTTTATAGAGAGGACAAAAAAACTACAGTTAAGTACCAGGATTTTAAGAGAGGTCTAATCACATGGTTTCTTTTGTATAATGGATAAGGCAAAAGGATCTGCTGGAGAGTGAAGGATGTAAAGATACACAGAGAATAGAAGCCTTTTGAATAATTTCTGTGAAGACAGTGAAGGATAACTGTCAGGACGTTGCACAAAACACGTGAAAACCTGAGCAAGTTTAGCAGCAGCTGTTACACATCATTGAATTTAGTGACCATAGAAACACAATGGTTCATTTGTTTATTAATTTGTTCTTTTTTCCCCACTTAGGATACTTCTTTCTCAAGAGAAGTTCAGGGCTATCTGAATGTTAGGTATAATCTCACTTAGGTTGTTGAGGTTGTTTTGCTGATGACAGTATAAGGGCAATAAATTATGGAGTCAAAAACTCAAGCAGAATAATGGCTGGGAAGAAATACAGGAAGGTAAGGTATATAATAATCACCTCTTTTTATTACCATTACCTCACACACCATGTGATGTATTTTAAATATCACATTAATGGAGGTAAGGTATATAATAATTTTTCCTTTATTGCTCTTATATCACACAGTATATGATATATTTTAAGCACCTAATTAATGAAAGATTAAGCTATACACACTCTTTAATCTAGTATTTTTATGCTTAGAAATTTATACTATGGGAATGTTTATACAAGTATGCAAATATATAACTATAGAAGTATGAGTAAAACATTTTTAATAGTAACAAAAAAGAATTAAATACATAATATATGGAATATTGTTATGTAGACATTAAAATCAACATGAATCTACAAGTTAAATTATTTTTTATTCAAATATATACAGATTATTTTAAATAATTATATGAAAAAACAAAATAATTGGCTGGGTATGGAATTTGATGTTTTTACACCTATCCCTAAAAAAGTGGTTGAAAATAAACTGTTTTCCTGCCTTCCTACTCTCCAGAAACTCGGCAGAAATTCTTGCAAGAAGAGAAAATTGTTCTCTTTGTTCTTAAAAATATTTCACTGCTAACCTCAAAAAATAAAATAAAATCTGAACAGAAAAAGGAAAACAGTGCTTAAAGTTTAATGGAGTAGGAACAAATCGTACATATCTTTCTGGAGTTCATTTTAAGCAACTGTACACTAAATTAATTGAGTAGTGTGAAAAAGGTAAAATCTAGACTCTTAAACTTTGTAATTTGTCTATCCTTTTAAAATCTTTTTGAGTGGTTCTAATCTAAGCATTTGTCATTGGCAATGAAAATTATATGATTATACGCAAATATCCTTGGACTCAGTAAGCTGCTTTGTAACAAATCAGACAATTGCACTTTAACTTGCAGTTTCTTCTTGATCTACTACTAATGAAAGTTCCACTGAATCATGTGCTTAAAGGTCAAAATGCTAATTAAGAGTTTCTCATCAGTGATAATTCAGACATGTGGAAAAATGATGACATTCGGTTTTTTATCTTCTTGAGTTAACTAATTTTGTACTCCATCTTCTCAAAGTTCTAATACCAATGAAGACACATTATAATATTTAACACTTCCTGTTTCAATGCAATGCACTCTTTTTTAAAGGAACACATTATACAGATTTCCCTACAAAGTTGTCCTTTCCTAATGTGACTTAATAATATACACTTTCATACGCTAGATGTGACAGACCACTTTTTAAGCTACAAGTAGACTATTAAACTTGAAGTAGCACCTACAACACTTAGTTTTTACAGAGCCTGGTAAACTTTAAAATTCTTGATCTTACAATTGGACATTTCTTAATCCAGAAACAATGAATCATTTCACCTGGTCTATTATATAATACATGCTACATAATTTCAAAATCCACAGCATATAAAACAAGATTCTATTTGTTAAAAAGCTCACGGAACAGGGAAATCTATTTATTCATGTGGCAATTTCTCTATATACAAACACAGCTATACCCTGAAAAATAAAAATACATTGTAAAGGACCCGAGTCACATATATTAAGTCACACATAAAAATATATTTAACAGTAGTAAAGCTGACTAGGTGTATGTTTGTCTGTGTGTCATTCAGATTATCTTGGAATAATAACACCATGCCTGATAATGCATACACAAGGATCTAGTTGTGGTCACAAAGTAGTGGCACACTCCAAAGGCATAATTTTGTAAAAGTTTAGTTAAGAATCAATTTCAAAGTCTTTGGCAGACTTACCAGTATGAAAATCAGTAAGTACGGTGGATGAGAAAGAGTAGTCTAGTCAGAGCTGTTAGTGGGGAAGAAGGCGGCCAATGGAAGCTGAGACTTTCCTAAAGGAACCACTAGGCTGTGGACCTTGTCTGATGCAGATCAACTTCAGAAAATTGTAAATTTGAACCGTTACGATGACGCTTTTTGTACCTGTTAAACTTTTTGTACTTTGAGAGGTACGGATGCCCCAGTTTAGAGACTATCCTTCTAGAGCAATGTAGAAGGAAAAATTTTCTATCCTTTTGATACATAATGATTAGATATTCCCTGATTAGATCCTAAGAGAATCCATTCATCAGTCACACATCTGCTGAATCTCTTAGATTTCTTTAGTCCTTTAAGACACTTAAGTTTATAATTAAAAATAATAATGAAATCAATATAATCATAAAACTATACATTGGACCATGTATTATAATTGATTAAAAAAAACCCAAAAAATTATTTCAATTAGCCAAGAACCAATTCATATTAGATGCATGATTTCTTCTCATACTGTCGTTTTTAATTTGAGAAAATAGGAAAATAAGACCACAAAAAAGGTTATGGCCTCTATTCTCATTTTCTCTTCCTTAATTCCGTCTTCTTTACCAAAAGGAGAAAATAAATACGAGTGAGTATTTCTGTGTAGGTATCTGTACACACATAAACATACAGACACACATATTTTTGTGCTTAAAAAGACACATAGAAAGACACACATACAAAAATGCACATATTCATAGGCATGATTTAAAGTAGGCTGAAGGAAATGTGGATTAAAAAAATCATCAAAACCACAAATTCAGGAGCTGTTTCTAGCCGAGGGCCTCAGGCTGCTCCTGCTTCTTCCTTCACTTTCCAGTCTGTATGCGTGGGTCACAGATATAAAGATGCCAGGGTTTTGGCTTATCCTTCAGATTATTGCTGTTGTTTTATGGGAGTTTTTCCCCTTTACTTGCATGAACATTTGTTTATCTGTGATTATTGGTTTGAAAAACATCCTAATTTATTTTTCTCACTCTGTTTTCCTGGCTAGAGTGCCATGGCATCATAACTCACAGCAATCCCAAACTCTTGGACTCAAGTGATCCTCTCGCCTTAGCCTCCCAAGTAGCTGGGACTACAGGCACCTGCCACAACATCCAGCTGATATTTCCAATTTTAGTATAGACGAGGTCATGTTCTTGCTCAGGCTGGTCTTGAACTTCTGAGCTCAAAAAATCCCCCTCCTCAGCCTCTCAGGATGCTAGGATTACAGGTGTGAGCCACTATGCTCCCCCTTAATTATCTTACCTCTTGCCTCCCCAATGGATTCAGTGAAGAGTTCTTACTATAATATTCAGGAAGAATCTACTAATAGCAGACTGAAGCCATAGATTCCAGTGAATGTTATGGATTAAGGAAGTACCCCAGCAGAATCCATCAAATGTTTGAAAGAAGTAGATGGAAAATAGTAAGACCAAACTATAATGGGAATTTAGAGTCTCACATTCACTCTGATCTTGCAGGGAGATCTAGAGTAAACATTACACCTAATTGTCCTGGAGTCCAGGAGTTGGATTTTATAATCTCACATTAATCAGTCATTGCTTACAGGTTGCAAGGGGTGGAGTTGTTTCATTAAAATAGTTAATATGTATGGATATAAACTAAATTCCAGTGCCAAGGGACAAATCTCTGGTAGTCATAGGTGCCAACTCTGACCAGCAAAACACGTAAGACCTAGGAAATGACTACAGAAAGTAATAATAGTAAAGAGAGATGAAGGTTTGGGGGTACCCAGCTTAAAGTAGTGTCAGCTGCAGGGCCTGATGTAACTAATTTATTTTTATCACCCACAAATTTTCCAATTTCATATTTAAGATAAAAAAAACACTTCTTGGGATGCTTACAAAATAAATATTCTTGATAATCAAATATTCTGCTTAGTTATTAAATTTCCAAGATTTTAAAAAGTCAAAGTAAACAGATACTATATTGGGATACTATAAGTGCTCCAGTAGTATTATTTTTAAAATTATTTCTCACATGTAAAACAGTGAGAAATCTAGATGAACTTGAACTGTATCAGGTCATATTTTTATGATTCACTTTGCATATGATAACATACTATTGAAAAAATATTACTCTTTACATTGTGTGGTTTCCAAAGGTAACACTTAGAATGTACAGAGTGCCCAAATGTTATTCATTAAGATGCCATCTGAATGGAAAACAAGAAATGGTGCCTAAATGTACCTTTATTGACAAAATATTAATTTCAAAATTTTACAAAATATTAATAATATATTCTCTATTGGCCACTTCTTTGAAAAATTTTGTAAGCAAAGGTACATTTAGCTATGATTTCCCATTTTCTCTATGTATGGTGACTTTGTGGGCAACTTTTAGAACACACTAGAATAACAAAGTTCAAAATATCAAGATGCCAAAGAAAGTTGGAAAACTTTTGGAGACAGTACAGTGGGTAAAAAGAGTATGAAATGGAATTATTTAGAAGCACGCCCTACCGCTTGTGTGAACTAATACAATTTAATTAACTTTTACATGCTTCAGGTCTGTCAGTTCTCATTTTGGGATAACATAGTTCTTAAATATAAGTTGCTGTGAATAGTAAATAATTTAAAAGAGGTATAGTGATGAGAAAAGTTTCTACCAGGTAGTATAATTTTAAGATATTATTTTTATTATTTAGGAACAGTTTCTAGGTAACAAACTAATAATTCAGAATGATTTGTTCTCACAGCAAGAGTCAACAAACTTTTTCAAGTTTGAGGGCAAACAAGAAATAAACTTCGCCCTTGCCAGCCATGGTCACTTTGCCACAGTTGTTCAGCTCCACTCCGTGGAGCCCTCACACCCTCACAGATGGCATGCAAATGGGTGAGTGTGGCTTATCCCTCAACATAAATCATATCCAGAAACAACAAGGAGGCTAGAGTTTGCCCAGGAGCTGAAGTTCACTCTTCCCAGTCATAGAGGAACGACTTGAAATTCTTTTTTATTTTTTTAACCAAAAATGAATCTGAAGTGATTCTGTCTCTTTCTATAAATGTAGTAAATATTTTATGAATATGCCAAAAACAATCTACTTGATGAATTTCAACTCTGTCAGTTTACTAAAAATGGTAAAGGTAGATCAATTTGACTCAGGGAAGAAAAATGAATTTCAAACCTCAAAGAGAACACGCTGGCCCTGGTTGAGGAGCAGCAATGATATGAAATGCCAGGAACATCAAACACTGAATATTTTTATTAATTTGGCACATGGCCCAGATGCAATATGCCAACAGCAGCCAACAATAAAATAATTTTCCCAAATATAATATTGAATTGACAGTGTATTGGCCTAATTGAAAGTACAGTCAAATGAGGACTATTACTTCTTTGGATCTTATTATTGCAGTAGATAAATGACCTAATCTCAAAGATTTCTAAAGTAGTAGCGGAAAAGTTTTAACTGTCTAAAGATGTCTCAAAAAAAGTCAAAGACCTCGTATAGATTGCATGTGCTGTCTGGTATATTATGGGACATGCCAAAAAAGTAATAAGAGTTTTCAAAGACATTTTTGCTTTAATAATTTAAAATACAGCTAACAAAAATAAACACAATTACACTTTACTTTTTGTAGTTCCCTTCATTAAGCATATACAAATACACACACACACTCATGGATGACCATAAAAATTAAAAAAAATTACATATGTTTAATGTCAAGTACACAATAAAATTCAAAGAACATAAATTTAGCATTGATAGAAATTGCATTCTCTACTAAGAATGAAACAGTAAATCTCTTATCCAAAGGTAGAAAACCAAAATTCCTTTCTAAATTATAATTTTATCTTTTGCTTTTATTTTCTGAACAATTTCGGTTTATCAAAATGAGCATTTTTAAAATACATGAAGCTGTCCTTAAATTGTAGCAAATTCTAGGTCTCTCTACAAATTCTCAAATTTCGATTTTAAGAAACAATAGATTTTTTTTAACACATTTTAAATACATTCCTACACTAGTATTAAAAAAATTGAAGAGATTTTGTCAAAGATGAGCATAGGAGATCCATTCTTCAACACTGAAAACAGTTTTTAGCTCAGGAAGGGTTTTCCTTTTTCCTTCTGAACTGTGCTATGTCCCATATTTCTGCTTCTGCTATGATTGTTTTTGATTCAGTTTCTCTGCTCCATGTTCACAGAAGGCTGGATTCTGTATCCTTATAGTTGAACAGTGTGTGGGACCCAATACATTTTGGCTGAACAACTGAAATCACAACAGTATCATTATGCTCCTCCTGTTTCAACCTTATCAGAAAATTCCCTGGCTCTGTCTAATTTCACCTTGAGTGGTCACACAGCAAGTTTTTATCCATCTGGCAAGCCTTGTCACCATAGCCTCTGTTCAGGATGTAAGCTAAACCATGTTCAGAACTTGGGCAGACAGAATTAGAGAGCAGAGTATAAGGGGGTGTAGGTATCCCACACTGAGGAGAATTTGGCATTGAAGGCCATACACAGCCTGCTCAAGTCTGCAGAAAGTAGAAGTCTACGCCTTCCATTAAACAAACCCTCCACAATCTCCTCTCCTTAACTTCGTAGGGGCTGCCTTTGAAGCCTCCATGGATCTTTTGAGGATAGATAAGTTGCTCTACTAGTAGGCATTTCAATCTTTCACCTTAGTAATTTTGCCATGAGTGTCTGCTTCTGATTGTGACCTGGGGAGAAGGGGTGTGAGGAAAAATGAAGAAGACAGATTTGGAGTCCCCAAGGAAAGAGCAGAGGAAAAGGATGAAGTGAAAGGATCATTTAAGCCTAAGAGTTTGAGGCTACAGTGAACTTGGATATCGCCACCATGCTCCAGCATGAGCAACAGAGCAAGACCTGGTCTCCAATAAATAAATGAATTAATTAAATTAAATTAAAAACTCTTATTGAGTGCCAGTGGTATCAGGTCTGATTCTCAGTGGTTTATATATGTTAGCTCATAGAATTATTATAACAGCAATTTTAAAATGTAACCACCATAAATTGTGTGGAATTTAGGTATCTACTTCTTTCCGAGCAGTTTACGTATGCGTAAACTATATACGGTTTATTGTTAGCTAAAATAATTTACATAGAATCCACTATTTTCTCTGATTTCTACCACAATCTAATAGATGACACAAGGCTATTTTCATAACAAGTGGGAAAATCAATATTAACATAATTACGGCCCTCACTCTTTTATCACTTTCCAATCCAAAGTATGAAATAGAAGATACTATCTGTGCGTATAATGATGGCTTTGTTTTTCAGGCAGACAGAAAATATAAGTTGGTTTGTTTTCTCTAAGTTAAGAAAAAAATTGTTTATGTTTTTAAACATAAGAATCAAAATATTTAAGACTCCAGAGTCCTCAAGAGTCTAAGTCATTTTTAAAGAAATAAAATGCAATTTCATTTAAGGAATTAAAAATAAAAACGTCAACATTTTGAGGCATGTGGTTTGAAAAACAATACCCTCATCCTTTCTTTAATACTTCTATTTGGGAGGTGGGGCACTTGACAAATGGATCTATCTGTCCATTTTATCATTGATTTTACAGGTGATTTCTGACTCTGCAAAGGGTCTTCTCTTGAGTCTGACAGCTTTGGATGAAAATCTGAAATTAGAGAAGAATTACTTGAGCTGAGACAGATGATCAAAGTGACAGGAAGCACTGAGGTAAGTACCCATCTTGTTCTCAGATTGATGATTTACTTATCAGAACGCACTGGGAATAGTAAAGCTTACAGGTGATTGAGGAGACAAGCAAAAAGAATAAAAGGGCAATAAATAAATAGTGTAACTTAAACACTGCAATCCTGAAATATCCCCTGGGAGATGGAGAAGGAGGAAAACATTGAAACACACAAATGCATACCTGTACAGACACATAAGGTACAATACAATGCCTTCCAATGAGGAAAAACAGACTATTTAAACATTTAGTGACATTGTAAGGTGGATAATAAGGCAAGTGACATGAAATTTGCTAAGGAGGAAATAGAGTATTTTGTTAGCAAAATAATGGGGAGCAGCTTCAGCAATACATACAGCCCATGTCATCGGTCAGTGTCTTTTAACTCTAAGTTACTAAAATCATAGCACAAAATCATGAAAAACTCATTAAACGAGTTTTACTGTGTTTGGGCTGCTGTAATCAAATGCCATGACTGGGTGGCCTGGAGACAACAAAAATGTATTCCTCTCAGTTCTGAATGCTGGGAATCCGAGGTCTAGATGCAGGCAGATTTGGTGTCTGGCGAGAGCATGTTTCTTTAGAAATAGATTCATTATCAGAGTCCTAACATGATAGAAAGGGCAAAGGGGCACTGTTAAAGGCGTTACCCCCATCCACCAGGGCGCCATCCCCTGGCCACATCAGCTCTAGAAGGACTCACCACCTAATGCTATAACCTCTGAGGTGAGGATTTTAACATGAAATTTAGGGAGACTATAGACATTCAGATCAAAGCAGTTCTAGTGCTGTATTCTATCCTCCCCCAAAGAAAAACTATAATGTGTTTCACAATCTCTCTCTTCTGTGTCTTTCTCTCTTCACTCTAAAAGGGAATGGTGTTAGGGAAAGAGGAAGACCCCAAAAATGCTGACTTCAAACATCTCTCGCTCATCATATTACTTTTTGTTTTGCTGAAAGTGGTTGGGAAGGCTGTAATTGTGAAGAGTCTTCAGTTTGCATAAGATAAAGATGAAATTTCTCAGGCCTATAAAATACATGTTTTGATCCCTACCTTTTATTATTTTAAGAAATAAACCCTCTCATGTATCTTAGAATAGCTATCATTTTATTATATAGAGGAAACTGATACTTCATATTGGTAAGCATATTAGTCTTAATTGTTACTCTCTTAGGTTACCTTGCACATAATTTACAGCTTCCCCATTGGAAAATGTTGTGAAATAAAAGAAACTTAACATTAAATGTTAACACTAAATTTCAAATTTTTATGTATGGTACATCTTGGAACCATAATTGTAAGTCAGCACCGAGACAAAATTGGAATCTGAATCTCTGAAATTTCAAAGCCGATTTTGGAATGTGGTTCTGAATTGTTTTTTCTTCTTGGAATTTTGGATTTTCAAGATCATTGGCTATAAAAACTAAAAATTAAAAGATACCTTAGAGCACTTTTCACCATTCTCAACAAAACAACACACATGTAAGGTGCACACTGTTTTATTAGAGGCATAACCAATCAAAGTATCAATTACTAGAAATACATATTAAACTTAAAAAAAATCAAGTATCACCCTCTATTTTAAGAATATTCTGAAACCAAGGTATTGACTAAGAAAGATTTTTTGAACATAACCAAAATTTTGGTTTAAGAGATTAAGAGACTACAAAAAGTTACTGAGCAATGTTGCCCTAAGTAGCAATGAGTCAGTTTTGTTATTTAATGTGTGAAACAAAATTAATTCCTATTTATAACAAGTGTCTTGTTCATTTTAAAATTCAAGATGGGGAGGAGGGAGAGAAGACAGGGGAAGAGGGAGGAGGATTGGTAAACTCTCACTTAATGGCACAAGGTGAGGGTATACAGCACACCCCGTGGGTGAAGGGCTCAACTACAACTACCTAATAAAGGCAAATGACATAACCTAATCATTTGTATTCTCATATTAATCTGAAGTAAAAAATAAGAATTTGTAGGCAAACTGGAAAAAGAGATTATATAGGTATAGACACAAGTAACAGGTATAGGTCTAGGTATATGTATAGGCGTATGTGTAGGTATGTACACATAGCTACATAGGTGTATATGATTTAGGGTGGAGAGAGAGAAACATTCAAGGAGCTCAAGCCAATGAAGAGATATTATAAAAATCTGCATGATGTTTCATAATTTTGGACTATCTCATACTTCTGTAAAATCTTACAGAAATATGTTTGGAAATAATAAAATCAGTTAATAAGTTATAGAGATCAATGTCAAATAAATGCAAAAATCTCCTTTTATAATTTTTGAACATCATCTAAAATCAGCTTCCATCTACATCAAGAACTATTCTGATGGGACCTGAATACCTTATTAAGCAGTATTTCTCTAAAAAATTAACAGTTGCAAATTGAAAGTCACTTCTGTGCAGTGTCTTGAACAATTAAGTAGAATTCAAGAGAGCTGCCATTCTGCCTATATTGGTGACCTCAGAAATGCCTTTTAACATTTCTAGATGCTTTTATCTTTTGTTTAAAGTTTTCTCACTCTGTTATGACTTGATATTTCCTTTTTCTGTTCCTCAATCCAAAAATTACATTAAAAATTCTCCCATATGACATCCTGCCGCAAATTGATGATAAGATGCCTAACCTTTTCTCTGTTTACTACTCCATGTTTCCCCATTGGTCAGTGGTTAGAGCATACCTTTGTGAATAGCATCAATTTCAGATTATAATTAGTAAATGGATCCTTTTCCTGGACAATGCAAGAAACTCCAAACACCTCAAGTCAACGTGTCCTTCATGACTTATGCAAAATTTTGAACATCTTTCCTTTCATACATTTTACGTGCGATAAGGGATTCTCATTACTTTATTATTTAGACAATTATTATTTATCCTTTTCTTACTCTCTGTCCCTCTTGCATCCACAAACTACCAGCCAGGATAACTTTACTTATAATGGAAAATATACTTTTGATATTTCTTCTGTTGCAGGTATATAGGTGAACAATTTTCTCACTATAGTTTCTGGAAATGTCTTTATTTCATCTACCAGTTCCTAAAGGTAGTTTTATTTTTTTCTCTGCATTTTGATTACATTATTCCACAATGGTCACAAGGTGGGCTGTTTTTACTATATATATTTTTTGTATTTAGTTTTCAGAAGTTTTAGTCTGATATGCTTAACTGTATATTTCTTTTATTGATCTACCTTAGTGTTTACAGTATTTCTTCAATTTAAAGTTTGTTTCACCAATTTTGGGAAGTTCTCAGCTGCTTTCTTATGTCCTCCTTTTCCTCCTCCAAAGAGGGCTGCACTAACCCAGAATAGATATCATAGATATGATCACTGTGTGCTCCTCTTATGCCCCCTTTGTTCTCCATATCTTTTCTCTTTTATATCTCTATGCCTCATTCTGCACAAGTTTTGATAATAGTTCAAGATCAGGTATTTTCTCCTCAGCTCATAATTCAGCCACTAGTTTCTTAATTTTAGATTTAACATTTTTCATTATACTTGTTTCCATTTTTTAACTGAAATTTCCACTTGGGTCCTTTTCTCTTTAAACATACTATCTCTTTCTTATCAATCTACTAATCAAAATGCCTATTAATTCCTTGAACTTTCACTTTGGTGGTCATGTCCTCATTAGTTTTATGTTGTTTTCAGTTGTCGGTGGAATATAATCCCTTGGAGTGCTGTTATTTATAAAACACTATGAAGCTCTTTCTAAAAACTCTGCGTAAGAGTCTTACAAATCCCTGTATAAGTCTTCGTCATTCGTTTTAATTCATGCTTCTTCCATATTGATAACATTTTAAACCTCTTTTGGTTCAAAATGTTGCTATATTCTTTTCTTTGTTTTGTAAAAGAATGTAGAAACATTTTTAATGATTTTATATTTGATATCCTATTTTATTATCTGCTCTTCCTGCTCTAAATGTAAATATTGACTGCAGTGATCACAGCTGTTGGAGAAATGCCTTACACATAATAGGAGTTCAAGGATATTTAATAAAAAAAAAATCCGATGTCACTCTATCTATGACTTTCTTTGTGTCACTGTTTAAAATCTGAGTAGTTATAGGGAAAAGGCCTGGGCCTTATTCTTGGGAACATTCATCTATAAAAAAAAATTTCATACGATACTATTGCTCAATAAACTCACTCAACAACCTGACATTTTTTTTCTTTTAACCATCTTGACAAATACTCTCACATTTATTGCTAACAAAGGCAAAATACATTAATTAGTCATATTTAGTAATAGGAATGTTACTTGTGATATGGTTTCAAGAGAGCCCTAGAGAGTAGTAGTCCCTTAAATTTTTTTTTCTGATGTCATTTAATCTT
This sequence comes from Otolemur garnettii, assembly GCF_000181295.1. NCBI lineage: Eukaryota > Metazoa > Chordata > Mammalia > Primates > Galagidae > Otolemur > Otolemur garnettii. The sequence goes on along the minus strand of NW_003852404.1, from coordinate 15,422,009 downwards.
ATTACACATTCTAGAATTTTGTTGGAAATTAACATTTTTAGCTTTTGGTTATTTATTTAATATTTGATTTCCAACTCCAAATTTCACTTTGGAAAAGTCTTTATCTGTTGACTTTCAGCAGGCAATCTGAGACATCTATTAAAAAATAATAATTTCCCATTTTAAATTAGATGATGCCTAATGGAGGGACTGCTACATTTTGAATAGTGGAATATTGGCCTGTGTTCCCCAAAATCTATTTTCCCCCCAGCAAGTCCCAGAAATTTATGAAATCTTTTAAGAAATATTGATTAAAATGGACATATAATAGTTGTAGATATTTATATGGTGCATACGATGTTTTGATACAGGCATACAGTGTATAATTGGAGTACCCATTACCTTGAGACATTTATCTTTTCTTTGTATTAGCAATGTTCTAATTTCAACCCTTTAGTTATTTTTAAATATGCATTAACTACAGTTGCCTTATTTTCCTACCAAATACTAGATCTTATTTCTTTCGTATAACTTGTATTTACATAGCCATGTGACTTGATATATAATTATTGTAAGACCTTTCAGTGATATTTACCAGATTTAGAAGATTTCATCCTTTAAAGAAAATAATCCTTTGTTACTACTCTGTTTAAATTTATTGCATGTTAATTTTTTTCTCTTAACTATGTCTACTCCTCCATTTTAAATTTTAAGATAATTATTTTGAATAGAACAGATAGAACCAAAATATATTTAAATAATATTCTATATCCATTCTTTATTAAAAATATAACTCACACCAAAATACCATTTTCATGTTCTGAATTAGGCCAAACCAGACGTTTTGTTTTGCCCTTCGCTTACTTCAGAAGTTCATTTAATTCTGCATGTTAGCTTTCTGGACTTTACTTACTTTCTCCGCTTGTCTTTTGAATTGTTATACACTCCTGGAAGTTAATCTTCAGTTTGTTATATTGTGCCCTTCACGGTTAGACCAGTTTAAGGATCAAGTGAAACATACAAAATGTTTGATTTGAATGCATGAAACAATGCAGCAGTAGTTAAAATCTCATGTACCATATAAAAACTATGAGCCTTAAAGTGTCAGCCCATTAGCCAATTAAAAAAGCGTGCCTCTCTCCCTCTTCCCTGATGGTTATTAGGGCAGAGGCTTGCCAGACTAAAGATTTGATCTGGATCACCTCTAGTGCTTATTTCTACAAAGTACTCTTTTCTTTTCATCAAAAAACAAAATTCCAAACTCATTTTTTAAGTATCATTTAAATATTTATGATAATATAGCCATAGATTAAATAAAAATTAAAGCAGACATGTTATGCGTCTTTACGAACACATCTTTGGAGTTCTTAGCTTTGCAACAGCAGCAGTTCTTCCCAGGTAGCTCTTCTTTCTCAGTTCCGCAAACCTCACCACCAGGTTTTCAGTGTGTACAGATATCCTGAGCCCAGACAATGCCCTGTTGGGCGGCTATGACTGCTTTTAGAAACAAGCCTACTTTTGGTTTGGGGAGACGAGACGTCTGTGTGTTTGATTGGATGTTTATTTGTGTGGGTTAACTTAACAGTGATTGTAGGGTCTTTTACTTAGCATAAGAATGGGAGAAAGAAAAAATAGCTGACGACAGAATTGAAATCTATAAATAAGCACAGGGGTTGCTATTTTATTTAGAAAACAAGAACAGGCAGGGGAAAAAAAGAGAAAAGAATAGATGAAGTAGAAATTAAAATTTGACTTTTTTTTTTTTTAAATAGACTCATTAAGGAGCATGGAAGCAAAGTTGACTGTAACACCAATGTTTCCAAATCTCTAAGCTTTTGCCTAATTATTATTTCTTGCCTAGACTCTAAGAGAATGTTATTCACTACTAGCAAAGATTCTCAGTATATGAAGGCTTAACTTCCATCATTTTCCGAAATCTTTTGTAAAAATTGATGTCAGTGATATTTAGTACAGGCATTCCATCACACTCCTCTCATGAAGTTTATACAAGTTATTTTAAAATAACAACCTAGTCATACATATAAATATTCCATTAGCTGTTGCTTTCATGGGTGCCAGGAAAATGGAGATTGGTTGGTTTGGTTTCAGAATGTCAAGAACAGTGATCTTTAAACAGTTTGCTGAAGCACAATCGTGTGCTCTGTGAATATCTTACGGGTGCTGCAAAAATTTTTAAAGATCATTAATTAAATTATTTTTAAACTCAGTTCCAAGCACAGTAGGTATATTCTTTTTTTTTTCCTTTTTTTTTTTTTTTTGATCAATATAATTTACGTGTACCTTGGAAATGTAACTATAGGTTCAAGTGTTCTGTGACATAAACAAGGTTGAACAGTGCTGCTCAAGAAAATTCTTTCACTCACACGTTCTGGCTGAAGTGAAAAAAAAAGAAGTTCACCTTAGCAAGAATTATATTGTTTAAGCTTCGTTCTATTCTTTATTGATTGTGCTTATAACCATTTCAGGATTTGGTCTCATCGGATTAATTTAGCACCCTCCATCCCTTCAACAAGCAGCTACCATAGGAACATGTTCGTCAGAAGGAGAGCCTGAGACAGGGATACTCATATAAGTGATTTTCAGGGACTATCCTCAGGAGAAACCTGTAAAGCACTGAGGGAAGCATAAATAGGGAAGGAGAAGAGGTGAAGCAAAGCTGTGGGCTCAGGGGAAATCCAGCCTCACCTGAGTCCGTGAGTGGTTCTGGAGCACTACTTGCAGTGCCAGATTTCACTCCACCCAAATATAAGGGCATTGAGCTCAGTCATTGCCCAGGTGACTGAAGAGTGAAAGGAGGATATGTACCTTCCCAGACATCACGTGCAAGGACTTCTATTAGCTTTGGGCGATCTTTGATGAAAGATATAAGTGTGACTGTTACCTTTTAACACCTGCTGTCACCTAATGGTGAGAGTACTAGTCTGGTAAAGAAAATCTGGGTGAGGGCGGTGCCTGTGGCTCAAAGGAGTAGGGCGCCGGCCCCATATACTGGAGGTGGTGGGTTCAAACCTGGCCTGGCCCAAAAACTACAAAAAAAAAAAAAGAAAAAAAAAAGAAAAGAAAATCTGAGTGATAAACCATTACTATCAGCTACAAGGAAGAAAAGAAGTAGGGAATAGTAACTAAAGTTGAAAAAGATTTCAACTATTTTCTTTGAAGGTCATAATTGTTCTAGTGAGTAATTTGTAACTTTGAATATAGAGAAGCAATCATTTGCCCCTACAAAACCCACTGAATAGTATAATCAGGTGGTCACAGAATCTTGTTTCAGACATTGTCTCTTAGATTCACACATGACTTTCTCTGTATCCTGCTTCATCTAATACCACCTAAATGTCAAGCAAACATTGCCTGTACTTTCTCTATAAATCTAGGGGAAAGATAAACAGGGTCAGCCTTAGTTATCTAAGTATACATTGATCCAAAAAATGCCTAGGCTCTATGGAGAACAAAAAAGAGAGAAATATAAGCCTAGTTAAATTTTATAAACCCTCTGGAATCAGACATCTGACTCCTCAATCGGAGATTGAGTTGTAGAAGCATTTTGTAATATATTTTTCTTAATCTTAGGCGATAGTTTATATACATTATTTTTGTGTTAATTGTCTTCCAAAGAAACTGATTAGGTAATAAGTGCCTGTGATTGAAATGTTACTGACAACCCAGAAAAGAAAATGTATGCCCACCTTACTTAATACAATACAAATTACAATACAAAGTAAACATCAATCAGCACCCAATACAAATAATATATTCAAACACTCAATTCAGCTAAATATATACAATGTGTTGAGAAAAAGAACAATGGAATAGCAATTTTTTGATGTTTAAATATAAGTTCTTCTGTGGAAAGGATAGATTATGTCGAGCATGAATCAATTATAAAGTTCATATTTTATTTAAATATATATACCCATATGTATGTTTGGGTGTATGTGTATTCGTACACATACTTTTAAAAGCTGTGTTTGATCACTTACCTTTCCTCAGGAGAGTGGAAAAAGCAGACCATGTGTGGAATGTGTTCCTGGTGTACTCCATTGCTTTGAGGACAGTTCTTATCATGTTATTATGGCCCCTTCCTGAGTGGGTGATTTAATCAGAAGTTTTAAAAAAATGAGCATAGTGAACGTTCTGCTTATAGAGTTTTCCCAGTTTCACAACATAGAGCTATTTAGCATAGGTGTTTCTATAACTGTGATAACAGCGCCAGGTTTTGATTTTGTTTATAGTGCCGCAGGGATCCACCGCAGCCTGTGGCATCACAGACAAGGCAGCATCTGGCACCGTGTGTCAGGAGAGAGGAATTCTGCGTGCAGGGGACTGAAATGTTTGCTAGCTCTAATCTGCTCAGGATTTCCTTTTCTCTTTCCCCTAATTTTCCTTCTTTGCATTTATACAGCTTGATCAAAAAGCCCATTTATTGAAGAGAAACAAACAGCAAAGCGAGAAATCTAATTTAGAGCCATCAGTACATTTTTTGCCGATGCAAGATTATTCAGCTTAAAGTATTTTTATTAATATTTATTCATGCGATTGGATATTATTAGATACTTAGTTTTTCCTAAGATGTACTGAAGAAAATTTTAACAGCCTCATACAGCTCTATGATAATTTTTTTCAGAAATTTTACTTATAAGCTATGCCTTTTTCATCTGCCTTAGAAGTGACATTCTTTGAACGCACTGTGCCGCTGGTCTTCTTCACCCATCTAAGCATACAAACGGGATGATAAAATATTCATAACAAAACTGTACTACAAAATAAGTTTTACTGGGATGAAGTAGAAAGCCTGAGATCCTTGAGCAAGATTCCATTGAACAAAATGGTTGTTATATTTGTTTTCTATACTATTTTGCTCTAATTATACTATGAGTTTTTTTTTTTAAATTTTGCACACTCAGTTCATCTACATACAAATTATCTAGAATGTGTTACACTTGATATTCTGAATATTTTTAAATAAATACCAATCCAGAGTCTTTGAAGCAAGTTCGTTCTAGTCATAAAAACATAAGTACCACGAAATAAAATAGAATCACTGCAGTGCTAGTCCAATAGCATATCCTCCTCGGTAGCCGCAAAAGGCATTTTCTTGTTTACTGCCACTTTGTGGCCGAAGTTTTTGGCTTTGATTCTTCATAAAAGGAATGCAACTGTCAGTGCAAGAAACATCTCTTCTATAGACATGTTTGGTTTGGTTTTACGGTGCTTAAAAATGTTGTTACCAGCATTTAAAAGCTGGAAGACTTCACTTAAACGTACAAAAATATGACTTCTCTTGAAAAAATGGAAAGTGCTGATGGCAATAGACCCTGATTTTAACTGGCAATGCTCAGCTGCAGTGGGATAGCAATGCTTGCTTTAGTTGGGAGTACCCTGGTCACAGAGTGAGCGCATACAAACTTGAGCCCAGTTTTGGTTTTTGTTGTTGTTTTGTTGTTGTTGTTTTTGTTGTTTGTTTGTTTTTAGCCATTTAATTTACCAACAAAGACCTAGTAGAGATTTGAATTTGGGAATTCTGCCCAAACACATTTACAGATTTTTGTTTATTTTTTTTTTAACACTGTTTAAGATAAGTATCCTTATCTTAAGGATAAGCCAACAATCAGTAACCTTACTTAACCTCCCAGAAAAGATAGACAAATATTTTATTCAGAAATATCAAAATTAACTTTACCTTGCCATTAATTCTTATAAAATTTTTCTTACACAAATTCTTAAGAAAAATATAACAAAACATAAATTAAAAAATCAAATATATGCATGTTCCATTTACAAAAGACATTTTAATTTAATATACTCCAAAACAATCATATATGATAAAAAGATATTCAAAATAGACTTTAAAAAGTCAGAAGTATGCTTGTGATATAATACATATGTGTGCATAAATGAATACATATTTATTACAAAAATAATAATTATGTAATTACTGATTTGCAGCATATCTATAGTATTTACACTGAAAACATAAACATAATCCCAGCCAAAATAATATATGTCCACATTATTATTTTAATAGCTATGTCATATTCTGTTTCATTAATATTAAAAAGATGATTACTTTAACTTGTCTTTTTTTTTTTTTCTTGAGACTGAGTCTCACTTTGTTGCCCTCTGTAAAGGGCTATTACATCACAGCTCATAGCAACCTCCAGCTCTTGGAGTCAGGTGATTCTATTGTCTCACCCAAGTAGCTGGGACTTTAGTCACCCACCCAACACCTGGCTATTTTTTTTGTTGCAGTTTGGCTGGGGCTGGATTCAAACCCACCACGCTCAGTATATGGGGCCAGCACCCTACTCACTGAGCCACACACTCTGCCCTACCTTGTCTTCTCTTTTTGGATCTTTAGATCTTATGAAGGTTTTTGCTAATATAAATAGTGTTTTCTGGCTATTACAAGGTAGAAATTTCCTACCCATGCTTATTTATTGCATGGGGACAAATTCTCAAAAGATAACTAGCCAGATGAAAGTATCCATATTTTAAAGACTCAAATGCTTCTCAATAAATTGCTCTCATAAATATTATAACAATTTATATTTTCACCAATAGCATATGAGAAAACTTATTTTCCTTAACCACATAATGGCATTAGCATTAGATTAAGAGAAACATGGAGTTTTCAAAATACAAACACTAGTTTGTAAATAGCAATCTCGTTATTTCAACACAGGGATTTGTTCCTTAAAATCCATGGTGTCTAACCATTAGGTTAGCATCGCTACTGAAGCAAGATGATCAACATCCAATGATTAAGAGCGACTACTGGAGACAACCTGTCCGGGTTTTAAGACTGGCATTAATTATTATTACTATAATTTTTATTTGGGGGATTCATTGAGGGGACAGAGAATCAGGTTATATTGATTGCTTGTGTCAGGTAACTACCCTCCCATAATTTTCAGACTACTTATTTTATCTCTTCATAACTCTTTAGGAAAATGGCAAATATATTGGAAGAAGAGTAAATCAAATAGGAAAAATTCTATAATATAGACTCATTAAATATTAATATTTATAAAGTACATGTATGCTAACAATTTGCATGTCTGAAACAATGTCATTCATGTTATTAGTGAGGAAGAGTTGTGTTTAAATCAGGGTCTCTTTGCTTCAGAAGCCAATTCTAATTTCTGCTTTTATGCATTGATCTTTCTTCTTGAAATATTTAGGCTCCACTTTTAATCATTTAACAACTTCAAAAACATCTAAAAGAGAGTGGTAAAAAGAGATTTACAACAAATTTTATAAGGTGCTTCATATACTGGTCATATTTCCTATTTACTCTTCAAAAGCATTAGTGAATTACTTTCCATTAATTCATAGAAATGTAGAACGTTCTTAAGACTTTTTAAGCAATTGCTTTGAAAAGCTGTCCTCTGTTGACCAGTTTGATGAAAGCATTTCAGACTGTGTGTAAAACTAGCACATTGTACCCCATGATTTCATTAATGTACACAGCTATGATTTAATATAAATAAATAAATAAGCTGGGCTTTTAATAAAAATAAATAAATAAATAAAAAAGCTGGAGCCTCGAGGCTCCAAAATTGCAAACATATTTAAAATTTTAGCCAGACATAATTAGGAAATACAGATTCTGAAAAAAGAAAAAAATAACAACCATGAGTATTTGCTTAAAAACGAATGCAAAGAAGTAAATCAAACTCATGGTAAAGAGTAACTCAGTAGGCAAAAGAGAAGGTGCATGTACCTTGCAAACTGCCTTTCCAATATGGTAGCCTCTAGCCAAGCATAATTATTTAAATTTATATTCAATATAAGTAAAGGTAAATTAAGTTAAAGTTTACTATTTCAGGTTCAGTGACCGTATTTAAAGATCTCAACAGTCATAGAGATAGTACCTACTGTATTGGACAGGGTGTGTACAGAACATTTCCCAGACTTGCAGGTAGTGTTTCACTAGGACACAAAATACCATTTAACAGAGGGAAAGCAGCCTATCTGTTATAGTTAAACATGATTACCAAATCATCACTTTAAGAGTTCTGTTTTCCAAAAGTGGAAAGAAATAAAAAATAAAGTAAACATTAACACAAGGGTATTATGAAATTAGTACCAGACCTTTCAACGTGGTATAGATAGGAAGGCAATGATGCATGGATAGATAGAGGCAAGGACAGAGACAGTTGTCTTTTATTAATGCTAGAACCCTCCTAATTTTTCTATTGTAATTATTTGGAAATATATATTGGATTATTGTAAACTATAATCACTATATTCTCTAACGCTATGTCTTCTTTCTTTTCATTCTTTTCTATTTTTTCTTTTTTGCAGTATTTGGCCAGGGCTGGGTTTGAACCTGCCACCTTTGGTATATGGGGCTGGCGCCCTATACCTTTGAGCCACAGGCGCTGCCCTACTATGTCTTATTTCTATCACACTCCTTTTTTTTTTTTTTTTTTTTTTTTATTAAATCACTAAGTAACCTTCCAGAGATATTTTATGGAAAAAAAAGCAAACACGTATATTTTTAATCCTCTTTTTAGAGAATAATATCATTCATATTATTCTGCACATTGGGTTTTATTAATATTCATAGAAGATCACTTCATCTCAGTACCCAAAGGATTTCTTTTCCTCTTTAAACACACATCATCTGTTTGAGTATGTATCAAATCTGTTTCACAAGCTCCCTCAAAACTGGCACTTAGCTTGCTCTCAATTTTTTGGAAGACATATTTTGTTTCCACTACAAATGATGTTTTGGTAAATAGTTGTATAAATAGTCATTTCCCCACATATCCGACTATATTTGTAAGATAAATTTCTGGAAACAATGTTATTAAGTCATAGGGCATGCTGTGTTTATTTTAAATTACCTGAAAAAGATACAGAATAATAAACTTTATTCTTTTAAATAGAAAACTAGTCATCAATGGTTACCATTGATGAAAGATAAAATGAGGTATGGATATAGCTCATACCTGTTCTATCAGTTTCACGCTTGGTTTTTTTGCTTCTTTAGAAAATGACTCGGAATGGAGTTTGAAATTTGTTTTCGGGTGTACATGGAAGCATTGTCTAACAAATACAAAAACCTTACATTAAATAAATGACTTAAATGCATTGAATCTGGAATATATCATCAAAAGTTGGGAAATACGTTGTTTAGGGCAAGAAAGAGGATCCAAAGTACCTCTTTCCAGACCTGAATTCCCAAGGGGCATATTCACTGCTGTGTTGCTACACAAGGTCATGGAAAGCATATCTCCTGCAAAAAAGACCTTTGCAACTTGCTCCCATGAAACATCTGCTAGTCACGTATTAGTTCCCCATTGCGACCATAATAAATCATCACATATTTAGTATTTAGGACAACATATATTTAATAAGTCGCAGTTCTGTGGGTCACAATTCCAACATCAGCCTCCATGGGCTAAAATTAAGCTCTCATGAATGTTGTGTTTCTTTCTGGAGGTTCTAGAGGGAAATCCGTTTCTTGGCTTATTCAGTTGTTGCTAGAATTCAGTTACTTGAAGTGGTCAGCTGCCAGAGACAGCCAGTGTCCAGAGACTTCCCACACTCCTTGGTTCAGGGATCCCCTTCCTTCAAAAACAGTAAAGGCAGATTGGGCTTCTCTCCTCATTAGAGTCTCTCCTGCCTCTTATTCTGGGGCATCTCTCTGACCTAAGCTGGGGAATAAGCTCAAGTTTTCCAGAATATGTATGGTTACATTGGGATCACCTGGATAATTCAAGATAATCACTCCATCTCAAGATCCCGCATCAGATCTGAAGAATCCCTTTTGCCATATTAAGTAACATATTCACAGATTTTGGAGATCAGAAATGGACATCTCTTCAGGGTAGAGGTCACTTTTTGGCCTATTGGATTGCTGCTTTTTATTTATTTGTACATAAATTAATAGACTTAGTTTATATTTACAGAAAAAGTTAAGCAGAAAATATAGTGTTCCCATACATCCTTCTCCACTTTTCTCTCCTTCTATATAATTTTTCTATTGTTAACATCGTGCAATAGTATGGTACACTTGTCATCATTGATGGATCCATATTGGTACACGTTTTTTAATTAATACCCACAGTTTACATTAGGGTCTGTAATCATTGTGTAGTATAATTCTACAGGTCTGGACAAATGTGAAAGGTCATGTATATATCAATGGAATACCATACAGAATAATGTCATTTCTCCCCTGGTCCACGTAGTCATGCCTTCTTGCTGTCCACCGATTCCTAGCAATAGCTTTATACTTTGAGATTTTCCAGAATGTTCAGCAGTAAGAATCATATAACAAGTAGTCTTTTATCACAGAGTGCTTTCATTTAACAGTATGAATCGATAATTCCTCCATATATTTTTGAGGATTTATTGGGGTTTTTTAATGGTTAAATAATATTCCATTGAATGGTTGAACCTAGTTGATCTATTCACTTACTGACAGGCATCTTGGTTACTTCCAAGTTTGGGGAATAATGAATAAAGCAGCTATAAATATTCATGTGCAGGCTTTTATATGGATATAAATTTTCAGCTCATGTGAGTAAATACCAAGGAGCACAATTGTTGGATCATATGGTGAAACTATTTTTAGCTTTGCAAAGAACCGCCAAACTGCCTTGCCATGTGGCTACAACATTTTGTATTCCCATCAGCAATTACTGAGAGTTCCTGTTGCCAGCATTTGCTGTTATCAGTGTTTTGGATTTTAGCCATTCTAATAGTTATGCAGGGGGATCTCATTATTTTATTTTCCATTCCTTAATGCCATATGATTTTGAGCAACTTTTCATATGTTTATCTGTATATATATTTTTGTGCAACCTGTATATATATTTTTGTGCATCTGTATATATATTTTTGTGCAACCTCTTCTTTAATTAATAAAACAATCCACTTAATATGCTGAAAAGTATGTAAATGTAACCTTATGTCCAGATTAGTCACACACACTTGTTAGAAGTCACACATACATGGGTTTGTGAAAAGACGGAAGACTAAAGCTTATGAACATCTTCTGAATACATCACAACCAGCTTCACCTCTTAACAAAGAGTTGCTCAAAAACAAAAGCAGGTTTATTGTGGAGGAGGCTATAAATTTGGCAACCTCTACAGTGAGAGAAATGGGCTTGGCAGGAGAAGATGCATTGACCACCAAAGAGAAGGGGGGGCAAAGCCTGGACGGGTGGTGCTGAGAAGTCTACTCTCCAAAGATTGAGAAAGCCTACCAGATATCTCAGTTTCTCTCTGCCTAGGCAAAGGGCACTTGCTTTGCTCCAGAGTAGACCAAAGAATAGAAGGTTTTCTCAGCCTAGCACTTACCACTAAATGGTAGATACTTAGAGCACTACCTCTAAGAGGTAGATACTTAGGAAGTTGATGCTACTTTATGTACTAAAAATGCTATTTCTGAGAAGAAACCAGATATTTGGAGAACAAGAAGCACTAGATATAGGTAGTGCTTAAAAACTGTTGAAGGTGACAGAGCCCAGTGTATATAACCATCACGATATAATGACCGCACTGAAGGAGATTCTAGTGCACCTTCTTAGAGGTAGTTTTCCAGTACAGTAATGAAATATATGATTGAAGTTCAAAAGCCTAAAAGATGAAAAGGGGGAATAGCATACTGATTTGGAATTTCATGTGGGAGAAACATCTCTAAAACAGAGTCAAGTTATAAAGAATGAGAAAATAAGAAAGGAAAAGATACTACAAAAGACTTGAAGGAGATTCATGAAGACCACGTGTACATGAATTACTGTAGTTATAAGCCATTAATAGAAAAGAGATTGAAAAACAAAAGAAAAAGGAAAATTTACCCAGAGTAAAATCAAGTTCAAATCTACAGAGTAGAAGTTCACATGGACAATAAGGCAGAGTCAATAAAGCAATACAACACTTGGCATATCCTGGTAAAGCCCATGTCTTTAATTCTAATTCTACAAACATTCAAAAGAAAGAAGAAATTACTTATAGGGGGAACAGAATTAGACAAGCTTGAATTCTTAACTGACATAATGAAATCTATAAAATAAGTGGCTAATACTATATATTTGTGTAAATTTAAATTGAAAGTAATAGGCTGATGAATCCTGTGCCATATTTGTGCTAAATAAGTTCTGTTAATGAAAAAGATAAGAGATATACAGAGAGTGCCAAAAATGTATACACATTTTAAGAAAGGAAAACTTGTATTAAAATTGTACTATTCAATATATAACAATAAAAAAGGATGAATGCAAGTCGCCTTTGACTCTTGCAATTACAAGAGGTGCATTCAGATGCTTCTGATTTCTGCAGACCACTGCTGAGCGATGTTGATCAAAGTGTCTGATTGTTTCACCGTATGTGCCATTTCAGTTTCTTCCTCATGCACTGCCAGTGTAACTGGTTTTCTGTGGTATGTCATATTCTTTAAGGTCTACCATAAATAGAATTCAAAGGGTGTTAAGTCAGGAGAATTTGGGGAAAACTGAAACTCTTAGTCCTACCCATTGTCCTGGCAAATTCTCATCAAGGTAATAAGCTCTTATATCTTGGTGCATGTAATAATCTTTGGTTGAAACTTTTCATTTTGCTGTTTTAAGAATGCATCATATGCTTATTCTGCTAAATTCCTGTTTCACATCTAGATTGTTTGGTAGACTTCTGTGGTGCGTGTGTAAACCGTTCCAACACAAGCAGAAGCAGCAGGACACTTTGCTATGGGAGGCCTGCCAGTGTTCCCTGTGCACATCACGCACAGCACCACACGTCTCACACTTATCCCCAGGCAGACTGGAGGGCCTGTTGCAGATCACACCTCCATTGTCATTGTACTTCCATAAGGTCTCAAATTTCACATACCATTTCAGACTGGCCTTGTGCTCCTTGAAAGACAACTGTACTTCCGTCATTTTCTTTGACTGTCCTGCTGCCACATGGTGATACTACACTCATTTGATTAGCTCCATCTTTTGCGTAAACATCATACTGCTCATCACTACCATAATTCAATTCAATGTCAAAAGGTAACATACTCAAAAGAACTGTACTCCCATAGGAAAACAAAACGTAAAAGGGCCTGGCTGGGAGAGGGAGTGGTGAGCTTAAGCATTTAGCTATTCAATTCTGGGATAAACTTAAGGGAATGATGGAAAATAATTAGGAAGGCTAAAATTGTAAACTTGTAACCTCAGGCATGCTCCTTATATTTAAGCAGGACACTTCAGTTTAATGGTTATGAAAGAAGGAAAACAAACCAATCATAAAGATATGATGGCTATGTCCTAGATTGCGTACAAAGCTAAGGCATAATAAATGAGTCATTTCATAAATGTTTGTGCCAAAATGCTTGGATTTGATCTCAGCACCAACATTTACCATCAGTATGACATTTGGCAAGTAAAACTGTAAATTTTTTTTTTTATTTTTCTCTAACATGGGCATAATGATAGTACCAAATTCTTAAGTCTATTATAAAATTAGACCTTGCATATATCAATACTTGTCATTATCAAATTATCAATAATCATTAGTTTTAAGAATAAACATTTTAAAAGTAATTCCATAAAATACAGATATATTATTTGATTCTAGCACATTTATAGGGTTTTCAAAACTGTAGAATCTGCAAAATTAGTGGGGATGCTATAAAAAGCAAACAAAAACCACAAACAAAGCATGCAACAATGATTAAAACAATAAAAATCTAGGATATGTATCTTACAGACACATATTTACGCTCCCTGATACATAGAAATATGTCAAATAAAGATCAGCAAGGAGCAGCACCATCATTTGCCGTGTTTTTGGTACAGTAACAGTCAAACTACTGAACAATGGTAGAAAATCCCTGGTAGCGCACGGCCTCACATTTACATCATCAGGAAACAGCCCCACCTCCCACATTCCTACTTGGTTTTATTCCATAAACCAACTTCATCCTTACTCTGGTAAATGTGTTATTGTATCAGTTCTGATCTCCCATCCAGACATAATCACATGTGGAAGCAGAAGACAACTGTCTATTCTCTGCAATCCCTCCTAAGAGAGGAAGTCTTTTCTAAGATGCAGGCCTGTACATATTTATTCTTACTCAAATGACAGGATATGACATTTTCTAACTCAAATGAGACACCATAAATAATTTTGATCAAGATTCATAATCTGGGGAAAATTCAGAATTCAGATTCAGAAAAGCCAATTTTTGTGATGTGCATGGCCAGATACGGGAGTTCATCTAACAACAATCACAATTGTTAGTTTATTTCTTAGCAGAGGAATGGCTTCAGTACACAAATGATAGTATCACCTCATTGATATATAAGAAGCTCTTTTAATTGAGATAAAGAATGATAACAGTGCTCCATCTGAAATTTTAGGAGAAATATGGGCAATATAGTAAAATACAATAAAAATTCACAACTAAAAGTAATAAATATGAGGGTACACTAAAACTCACTAGGAACTCATTTTAGGTAGTCTTCAGTTGATTTATGAGAAATTAAATCTTGATAAAATCCCATTATTGGGGATAGTCTGAAAGTAAAGTCAAATCAGCTTTACAGAAGGTCATTTTGCGGAATGTATCAAACAAGGTAAAAATCCCATTTCCACTGATGATTTGATTTCCTGAGATACAGATCAAATAATAGGATGAAGATATATGTGTTCTAAAGTGGATCACAATGTGGTATAATAGTGAAAAATTTGAACACTTCTTATTAAAGGGGATTGGTCAACATGGTAAACACATACAGTCTATTGGAAAAACTAAAAAGTCATTGCAGATATACACAGGTACATGCATCTGTGTATGTCAGATCAATGAACTTGTGATTGTGGTATATTGTTAAAAGAAAAAAAATACAAGAAACATGTATGATAAACCCTATTTTTTACATATAAATTTGTATATTTTTATTTATCAATGGAATATAATTCTAGAAAGTGCATATATGAAAAACAACATTATTTACTTTATTTTATATATATTTATAATTTCTGATTTTCAGTTATTATTTGTAGCCAAAGAGCAAAGATATCTTCAGGGCAAAAATATGCCTAGACATAATAGTAGGAGAAATTTACGAAGGCAAAATGTATTGTCCCGTGTTTTTAAAATCTGTCAGAATCCCTTTCCTGTTCTATTATTATTCTTTAAGTACTCAAACTTGTTAACCCTCATCTTCAAAATCATGCTATCTTATGTTTAATAGAAAAACATTCTCTTAATATTTAGACTCACAATTTTAAATATTTATTCTCTGTATGTTAGGAAAATATTATTTAAATAGTTATATAAAGTGAAAATTGCAAAATTGCTGTGTGACAGAACTCTCTGCAATTTTTCAGAACAATCATATAATAGCTATACAGATGCTAGTAATCACCCAAAATTTAATGCTTGAAGACTGGAAGATACAGAAAAATGGACTCTGTAGCTCAAAAATTATCTTTTGATTAGTATAGAAAAATATGAATCTATAAATCTTTTATTTTTATATATATTGTTTATGTTAACCTATAATTTTGAGATTCCCCAGATGAAAAGTTATCCATATAAAAAGTTTTTTTTTCTCTATCCCCCGTCTGATTCCTTCACTGTTTACACTTTCTGGACTGTATTCTTGTTGTTCAGGTGTATTTCCTATAAACTGGCATAATACGGTCTTGCTTCAGGCAACTTTTTCAAGCCCATAGTTAAAAAAAAAAAAAAACATACTAAAACTTTATTTTTTTTCTTATTTTTCAATACTTTTAAAAATCAATTTTATTGTGTAAGATTAACATATGCAACAGGATGTTATGGGATACATCTAGATAACAAAAGAAGTTTACTATAGTGAAGCAAATTAGCACATCCACCATCTCACATAGGAACCCATCTCTGTTTGTTTTTGTGGCAAGACCAGAAAAATATAATCATTTGGCAGGAACCCCATGTACAGGTCACCTTTTCTTGTTTATAAGTTTCTATAACTTTATAGGTAATATTTTCACCTGTTTCACAGTCAGCACTGGAAAGAGCAGACAATTCATATTGCCCTGTTCAGATCTGCTTCCAAACCTCCTGGTCTCCTTCCCTAGGATATCCCAATTCTAACTTTCTGATACATGATCGGAGCACATAGTTTTGGGGTACATATGATAATTCACTACATTTATATAATTCATAAAGGTCAAAGCAGTGTACCTTAAGTATATTTTTTATGCTAGAATCATTTGAATTCTCTTCTAGTTATTTTGAAATATATCATAGATCAGTGTTTTTCAACTTTTCTTATCTCACAGTACACTCGAGCTTAGTCCAGTTAAACTTCTATGGAATATTTAAATATATTGATCTAAAAAAGAGCAAAAAAAGAATATACTTGTGGTACTTTGAAATAGCTTAATTAATGATAAAATGTTCATGGCACACCAGTGTGTCACACTACACCAGTTGAAAATTACTGCCATAGATTATTATAAACTATAGTCACCATACTGATCTATCTACACTATGTCTTATGTCTCCTGTTAAACCGCTACTTCACTTTTGTAAAATGTAAACTTTCGGAGATAGTTTATGAAATAAGCAATAAGTGTACATGTTTTTTCTCCTCTTTTAAGAAAACAGTATCATTCATCCTGTTCTGCACCTGGATTTTTAACTTAATACTCATAAGAGATGGCTCCACGTCAGTATTCAAAGGATTTTCTTTTATTTTTGATAAACACACGTTATCAGTGTGAGAATGTATCTAATCTGTTTTATCAGAGCCCTCAAAAATGATATTTGTTTTACTTCCCAGGTTTAGGAAGACATATTTTGTTCCTATTGCAAATGATGCTGTGGTAAATTTAGCCATTTCCCCACTATCTGTTCGTATCTATGAAATAATTACTGGAAGCAAAGTTACTGAAAGGATATGTTCTCTTAATTCTGAGGTGGAGTATGACTAAACTAAAAAGACGAAAAATAATACAATTTATTCTTTTAAGTAGAAAATGATTATTTATTTGTTTAAATAGGAAAGTAAGAGTTCACAAACCACTGACGCAGGGTACAATGAGGCATCTCCTGTCTATTCTCTCAGTTTCACTCTTGTGTTACTTCCTTGCTTTTTAAAACGCTATCTCAGAGTATATTTTGAAAAATATTTACACACATATGAGTACCTGAATAACTGATAACGGCCAACATTTTAGAAGGAAGTCAATAGGGAAGCACCACTAATGAGTCAGAAGTTTAAAATAAAACGATTCCGACTTATAGACTCTGGAATGTATTGTAAAATGAGGAGACAGACTTTGTTTTGGACAACAAAGAAGAGCCAGACTAAACTCCCAAGGGATAGATTCATTACTTTGTTGCTATACAAAGCCATAGAAACCAACTGTCCTACAATAAAGACTTGTGCAGAAAGCTCCTGGGAAACATCGGCTTTATAAAATGTGGCCAGGCTCCCCTTTCCTGCTTATAGCATCTATCACACCTCAGATTTTCTTAAGCAGACTTGCTCATAATAGATAAGTGAGGGGTGCATATTTTTCTTTATCTTAATTTTCATTCATAAGAACATTTTTAGGATGCATAACAATTCACTGATGAGAAGAAATCCATGTTCCAATTCTGACACCATTTCATTTATTTAGCAATTTTATGTCTATTCCAAGGCTCCTGTGTCACTGGAAACATAGCTAACTAGTAAATGACCAGATGAAATTGTGTGGTTATTTATATATTAACTTTCAGAATTTTAACGGTATTTTTTTTTTTTTTTTTGCACAGTGTAGTAGTAATAGAGTCATACAATGGCTTAAATCGCCCTCCCAACCGGAATTTCAAGAGGACTGATAATGACTTTTTTTGCAAATTTACTTTGCGTCATGCCCACATATGTGCATTATATATGTTGATAGATGAAAGACTGAGGAGTTTTTTGAATTGTATAGTGAATGGTTTTAAAACTTCTGAAGTTGTGAAAGGTCTTTTTTCATTTGCCTGGAAGGATTTGGAGAACATTCTCCTACATAATGTATCTCAAGAATGGAAAATAAAGCATCCTAGGTATTCAATACTAAGTTGAAACTAGTATATTAACAAGTACAGGCTCACATGAGAGAAAAACACAAGGGGAAATGGGATTCAGCAAATTCCCACCTCATGGGTATAATGCACAGGTGTATGGGACACTTCTTGGGTGAAGGACTCAACTACAACTGGGGCTTACCCTTAAAATGCAAAGAACATAACCCAATCATGTGCACCCTCCTATTAACATGTAAACCAGGTGGGAAAAATAATGAAGTACTAGGTAAATCCTCTTTGCTCTAAGCTCAGCTAATCTTCTCATTTATGTTACTGCAGAAACATGACAGCCCAGGTCTCCCAGCACATACACACCTGAAGTTTCACCTACAAAATGCCATATAAAGTGAAATGTTTCCCATACTCTCTGGACATTTTCTTCAGAGTCCCATTTCACAAACCATAGATGATTGTCAGTAATAATCTTCTTATACCCCTCACATTTATAACAGTTCTGTTTTCCAGAGAAAACTCTTATGTGATACTAAGATTAATAATGTAAAGTAACTTTGCAGTGGCCAGTAGCCGGCATAATTAAAATACACTGGTAATGCATTTAGATGTATCAGTAGAAGCCTTGTGACAATATTAAGTTGACTGTAAATGCCACTTATAAGAATTACTTAAAAATAGTTAGATATGTTGTAATATTTTAAAACTTTAATTTCTAAACTAGTTACTAGAATCCAATAATCTGACTCTTTTTTTTTTTGTTTTTGGTTTTCAATCAATATAAATTTAAGTTTTATGGTATTATTAGCCACACACACACACAAAGATGCACAAAGTGTTAAAACAATAGGTGATTTCCCTTATTAAATTATTTGATGTTATGTCATTTGCTTTCAAACTACTTTTCTAGACTTTGACTGAATTTTATTTTCATCAGAAGAAAACAAACTTATTGTGAAAGAAGCATTCAATATTAATTACCCATCTCTCTTGCCTTTATTTTCATTTAAGGAAAATGACATGAGAAGAATCCATGTAGGTATAATAAAAGAAAGAGAAAGGAAGAAAAAAAAAGAGAATAAGGAAGACAATAGGAAGAAGGTATTGGAATTGAACATGATAGAAGAGGCCAAGAATTGGAGATGCAAGAAGTTTCCTACAATTTCTACAAAGTAGGACGTAACTTTTTTGTGGGGGGATAGAGGATTGCATCACTTTTACTGAGAGTTTTTTAATTTGCTTAATTTAAAAGAAGGAAAACATTATCATTCTGTAAGTTTGAAAATAAGAAAATATGGAATTTATAAAATAGTAAAAACATAATAATAATCCAATATCCTAAAGAAGAAAAGCATCCTAATATGGAAAGATGGACATCAAAAGTAAAATATGAAAATGAAGAAATGTTAGAAAGAATATAAAGAATGATACACTGCAAACAAAATCCTAGCTATTGCAAATATAGAATGCACACAACAAACATAAAATTAAGAAAAGGTCATCTTTCACAAAGAGAGGAAAATGTCACACATGACATCATAAAAAAACTTTTTTTGTATTTATTTATTTTTTATTAAATCATAACTGTGTACAATGATGAATTTATGGGGTTCAGTGTACTCATTTGATATACAATGTAAAACGCTTACATCAAACTGATTAACACATTCATCACCTTGCTTACTTATTTGTTGTGGTAAGACAATAATAGTCTTTTCTTAATAGTTTTGAAACATACTATTGCATTATGCACATTAGGTGAGTTCTCCCCAAATGCCCTCACTCCGCCCACCTTTCTATCCCCTCCTCCCTCTCTTTTCTCTTCTACTTTCTGAGCTACAGTTATGAATGTGTAGGTGATTGCATATGCATTTCATAGTAGTATTGAGTTCATTGGATACATTTTTTTTCCCATTCTTGAGATACTTTACTAAGAAGAATATGTTCCAGCTCCATTCAGGTAAACATAAAAGACATGAAGTCTCCATCTTTTTTTGGCTGCATAGTAGTCCACGGTGTACATATACCACAATTTGTAAATTCATTCATGGGTTGATGGGCACTTCCATTTCTTGGCAATTATGAATTGGACTGCAATAAACATTCTGATGTAAATGTCTTTGTTGTAAAAACATTGATGAAAACAAAATGCTTGTTACTGAAAAAGATATTGAACAATAGAAAAATATAATGTCTATGTTGAAAGACTTAATTTGATGAATCAGTAACTTACTTAAAACCAAAAAAAATTAATATCAGGGGAAAATACTTCAATTAACTTGAAAACATTTGATGCTTTAAATAAACCAAAAATAACCAATTTTCTAAGAAAACCAGTAAGTTTAGATGGAAAGAAGAAGAATTTGTTAGGTTTATCTTCCATTGCACACAATATCGAAGAGTAAAAGGAAAATCGCTAAATTATTTTGAGAAGAAACGTTCATAGTATAATAGTTCAAAACACAACCACTGCCATTTTTCAAGAATGTAATCAAACAACATAATTTAGATATACAAATATCAGAAGATATATTAATATTGTCCACATAAATGTCATGAAAAATTTTCTCTCTACAAGAATTTATTCCAATCAATGACATTAAAAAAAATAAAGTAAGGACAGAGTATAGAAGGGCCATCAGAAAATATTGAAGGAAATTATGCACATATGATATCTAAATACCTATGCTATGTGTCTACAAATGGAAATCCAAAGCACCAGATGTCAATGAAATTTTAGGTTGTTAAAACAGACAACTATAATTTATTGTATTATGTATTTTTAAAAAAAAACTCCACATATTTATGTACAAATTTTTCTTTCTTGGTTACTTCATAGAAGTTGGGTTTTTTTTTAAAAATATGGAACGCTTCACGAATTTGCATGTCATCCTTGTGCAGGGGCCATGCTAATCTACTCTGTATCATTCCAATTTTAGTATATGTGTTGCTGAAGCAAGCACCATAGAAGTTGTTTTTATTTGTAAAAACAACACATGATCAGGCAAAAATTTCAATACACCAAGACATATCAAATCATGGTTGTTAATCTGTCATATAATTCATGCTTATATAATTTCACATCCAAAATGTGATAAATATGTATCTATCTTTACATTTCTTCTCATAAATACACATGAAATAATTAAAAGAAGAAATCTTTAAAAAATCTTCATTGGAGTTTATGTTCTCAAACAAAAGATCAAAAAGAATATTTTACCAACATTAGAATTTTGGTAAGTTTTCTACCGTAGAGAGTAAAATTCAGAAATTTTTCCTCAGTAAATTGATACCAGATTAAGGATCAAAAATTAAATATGGCCAAATTGATAACCTTCTCTTCATAAGAGGTTAAATTAACAGATATTGTGAAAATAAAAAGCAAGATATAGCATCCAATTTGATGAAATGCAGCAAAAAACAGTACTTGGAAAGGAATTTGTAGCGTTAGATGAACATGTTAGAGAATAAAAAAAACCCTGAAATCTAAACCTCTGCCTTGGAAAAGAAGGAAAAAAAGTTATTTTAAACCTAATGCATACAGGAAATAAACAATAAAAAGTACAATAGCAATCGATGAATGAATAGGAAAACTAAAAACTGATTTTTTATAGGTTTTTAAAGAATTGATAAGTCTATCCAGGCAAACCAAGACAAAAAGAGAGAAAACAAAAATGAAATGGTCTTTACTCATTAAGTCCTAGCTGGTATAGGAGATCAGAAAATTAAATTTTAAAAGTGTGCAGATTTGAGTAAAAAATATAGAATTATCTTTATTTGCAGAAAAATGATTGTGTACACAGAAAATCACCAAAGGAATGAAGAAGAAAATAAACTCTCTAGTAACTGATTATAGAGCAATTATTTTTGGTTAATGCAACCAAAGTAAACTACTCTTCAAACTACCAGTGACTAACAGTTGGAATTTAAAATTAAATTTATCATAACTGTAAAGCTAACAAAGCATGTAGGGGACTTAAGTGAGGAAAAGTACAAAACCCTGATAAAGAAATTACAGCTGATCTACATATATGTAAATTTTTTGTGCTAGTGCATATTAACATTTTTGAAAACACTGTACTGAAAATGAACGATTAAGTAAATAATAACCAGATATTCTCATTGTGAAGTAGGAGGATACAGATAAGTAAGTGGTGGGAGCTATTAAGGTTATTAAGAATGAAATGCCCAGTTTTCCGAAGCAGTAAGTTTCACAGTTGGTATCTGTGATATTTCACTTTAATGCTTTTTTTTTTTTTTTATTGTGAAGAAAATTCTCATTCTTTCAACACACGTTTTGGATTCTGATTCTCTTTCAATTTTTTTTAGAGAAATTTTTGTAAAATCATGTATAGGTTAAAAACTTGTGGGTTTGTTTGTTTGTTTGTTTGTTTGATGTGAGTTCTGTCATGGAGCCAGTGCAACAAAGACAGCTTGAAATATCAATGAAGTGAAGGGAAGGGTGTGGCTAATGAACATACGGTTTGTGGATGGTTTGAGAAGTTCTGTTCTGGTGATTTGAATCTTAAAAATGATCAACGTGGGTAACTAGTGACCAAGATAGATTATAATGAGCTAAAAGCTATAATGGAAGTGAATCTATCTCTACCTACAAGTAAATTACCATCAAGGTTTGATGGTACTGTTCCAACAATCTTGGACTGTTTGAAATAACTCTGCCAGGCAAAGAAACTGGATAAATGGGTTCTACATGAATAAAATGAGTATAAGAAGAGTCACAGGCTTATCTTTCTTTGATGTTACAACATAACAGCAAATCATTTGTATGCCATACTCTTAGGTGTGATAAAAATGGATTATTTTTGACAGTTTCAAATATTCAGCACAGTAGTTGGATAAAGCTGAAGTCCCAAGACACAGCCCCAAACCAAATATCCATCAAAAACAACAACAACAAAAAGCTAATGGCATTTGATGATCCAGTGCTGTTATCCTCTACATCTTCATGAAACCTGGTCATTGGACACAGCAGACATCTGCAACCAGGGGGACGTAATGAGGAGGATGCTTGGACTAGACAGCCAAGATTCATCAGTAGAGACAGGCCAAACCTGGTCATTGGATTCAGCAGACATCTGAATGTCAACCAGTGGGACGAAATGAGGAGGATGCTTGGACTAGACAGCCAAGATTCATCAGTAGAGATGGGCCAATCCTTCTGCAAGATAACACTCGACCACACTTGACAATACTGCTCAAACTCTAAAATCTGGACTTGGAAACTCTCTATCAACTACCATATTTACTAGACTTTGCACCAACTAACTACTGCTCTTCCAGGCTTTGGACCACTTCTTGCATGAAAAAATACTCCATTCTTAACAAGCTGTGGAAAACACCTCATGCAACTTCATCACCACTTGCTCTCCTGGACTTTTTGCAGCTGGCATGAACAAGCTACCATTAAGATGGCAAAACTGTGTCAATAATTAACCTTCATACTTTGGTTGATTGTACCCACTTTTTACTTGAGATATAATAAACTAAACTTTTGATTTGATATCAGACATTTCATATTTGATGGCCTATTTACCAGATATCTATAATATATTAGAGATCATAAAAATATATCACTTCAAACCTAAATTATGCTCAGTCAAGAAAAGGTCTTGTGTATTTGTCCACAGTATAAGGAGTCATACACACACTTCCTGAGGTTATGAAAAAAGGAAGTATACAACCTTAAATGGAATAACAGATATCTTTTAAGCAATGTTGTCAAACAGAAGTTGCACGCCAAGCAAAAGTATACTTGAAGATGTCATCATACAGCTCAGGGAAGATCCTGATTCAATATTTCTTCCATTTCTTCAGAAGCATTTTGCTTCATATTAGAAAATCTTTGAGTTAAAAATACTGTTCCTGGCCAGTTTGCTGGTGAACATTTCCTAAGACTCACTTTTAGAGCTTTTAATTGACAGATACTTTAATTGGGCAAGAATAGTCTAAAAGGAATTCCCCATCTTTGAACAATTTTAGTTCTGAAAACACTTAAACTTCTCTGCTAGCCTTCTGAGAAAGCAGAGTGAGATGGCAAGACAATGCCTTTCTGATCCACTAAGCTAGCATCGTTCTCTGTATGGCTAATTATTCCCAGGTTTTGCATTCGTTATAGAAAATCAAGGAGATGTTGGTCTGGAGTTGAAGCATCACTACCTTAATATGCTTTATCAGACCCACAGTTATATACTTTGATATATTTTTTTAAGTAAAATATCGAGGCAAAAATTATCTTTTAAATTCATGCCTGACTAAAATATTAGATATTATTAAGAATAAGAAATCCTTGGCTCACTCTAAGTTCCAGATATACACACCAAAAGAATCTGTTGATGAAGCACACTAAGTGTGTAATTTTTTTTTTTTTACAGTTTTTGGGCAGGGCTGTGTTTGAACTCTCTACCTCTGGCATATGGGGCTGGAGCCCTACTCCTTTGAGCCACAGGCACCGCCCCTGAGTGTGTTATTTTAAAAATTAAAAAAAGATGCTAAGAACATATTTTTGAGCCACTTAATCGTAAATAAAACAAAATATAGAACATGACCATAAAAGGTTTTTTCTTTCCCTTTCCTAAGTTGCTTTTTGACAACAGCACTTCTAAACTTTTCTTTAAGTTTAGAAAGCGCCTGTGGCTCAAAAGGGTAGGGCACTGGTCCCATACGCTGGACGTGGCGGCTTCAAACCCAGCCCTGGCCAAAAACTGCAAAAATAAAAATAAAAATAAAAAATAATAAACTTTTCTTTCTGCTTCACTCTTAGTCATGAACATTGCTTCCTCTGTGGATTAGGCAACAGGTAAAAAACACGTTGTAGTTCCTAACATCAGTATTTTTCCTATATTTCTCTCCTTGAAGTTGGAGTCATTTAGCCGGTTGCTCTCAAAGTTACTCACAGATTATTATTTTCATCTTGGAATTTTGATATTTGTGCATAGCAAAGAGCTCAATTCTAATTTCCAACAAATGTGACTTTGCTGGTTAAACATCCATGCTATCACTTTTCAGAAAATAAAGGATCCCTACTTCCAATCACAAATGAAATTTTTTTTTCTTCTTTTTTTTTTTTTTTTTAATTCAACAAATGCTTTGGAACATACTTTACAATTGTGTTTTTTTTTTTTTTAGAATGTTTGAGGACTAATTCATCAAATATTTTAACTATTTTCGCTTCATTATTATCTTTTTATAAATGAGCTAAGTTTTAGAAACAGCACATGCGATTACTCATGATTTTAGGCTTTCAACTTAAGAACATAAGGAAAGAATCACAGACTGACCCAAATATCCTGCCAAAGGACTATTTTTCCTGATACCATTTGTAATTCCTTATGAGACAAATGTCCACATATATGTTTATACAGATATACATATACATAAAGAAGTGTGTACACACATAAAATTAATATGCAAAGTAATTCCTCAAATGCAGCAGAGACATTCTTACCATGAACTATTTTGAATACAGAAAACAAATATAGAATAATAGATTTAAAGGGAACATTCATATTAATGAAGGCAAAAGAAAATTTGATTAAAAATAATTATTTCTTCTTTTCTCTTTTCCTCCAAAATAATAGGACACATTTTTAGACCAAGTTGAAATATTCACTTTCTATTAAGAATAATGATGTACTTATTTTAATTCATACATTTTTTAATGGGCTTATGGAGTAAAGAAGAGTCATATAAAATAAAGGAATATATATTTCCCAAGGTGCTATTTTGAGGCTTAAATTTAACTGTTTAAATTTAAGTGTTTTCTATAATTTTAAGACTTCACATGAAAGCCAATGAAATGTTAATACTTAAATACAGCAGAGATTACCCTATTTATTTTGTAAAATCATAGGATTGAGCCACAAATTTTCTTGTTCTTTAAATATGACAAGAAAGAAAAAAATAATATTAGGAGTAAGACAATGCTTTTAATCATTCCTAAACTCAGAATTTTTTTCCAATTTTTAATTTTAATGTTTAATCTTGTATTGAATTGTGATATACCTGTGTAAAAGTCCCCAAATCATAAAATTTAGCTCAGTCATTTAAATAATGCAAATTCACATAAGTAGCACCCATAGTATAAAACAGAGTATCATCAACAATCCAGAAAACCCCTCCACTTCTTCTCAATCACTGCTCCCCCTGAATTAAATTTATGAATCTGCCTTCCAAAACTTTAGGTTGGCTCTGCTTGTTTCAAAACAGTGGTTTTTCTTTTATTTCTTGATTTCACAAGAGGTTAAGCTTCCAAATGTCGACATTGTTATTTTACATGGCAATAAGTCATTAATTTTCGTTTTATTTCATAAAGCAATAAATATTAATGAATTAATATGTGAATATGCTACAATTTACTTGTTTATTCTATTAGTGATACACATATGTATATTTTACTTTATAGCTTTTGTGGATGTTGCTCTTCTAAATATCATATATATGTACTTTGATAAACATACTCATCTCTGAAAATATGCCTAGACAGTAGAATTTCTAAGTCTGAAAATAGGCTTTTGGAAGACTTGCCAAAAAGTTAAATGTTTTTAACAAATATTGCATTCCTTTTCACATTCATGTCCTCGTTAACTGTTAGTGATGTCCGTCTTTTTTTTACTTTGTTTTCCTTTCATTTAGTCATTTTGGTGGTTATGAAGTGGTCATTCAATGAAGATGACTAATGACTTCAATTACCTTTTAATGCCTCTATTAATTACTTTATTATCTTTTTAAAATGACAAATGAAATATTTTCTTTATTTTTCTACTGTTTTTTCTGTACTTTTCCTCAGCAAATAGAATTCTATTTATAGTCTATGTACTGAGACTTTGCAAATAATACATATTACAAATATCCCTTCACCCTTAGTGGCTTGCCTTTTCACTCCATGGTATGTTCTAGTAATGAGAAATTCTTAATCTTAATGAAATCCAATTTATTTGTACTTTTTTGAGCAGCAATTTTATGTCTTCTTTTAAAATTTATTGCCTCAAACCCAGCAAAGTAATTTCTTATATCTTTCTGAAAAGTCTTGCTTTATGGGTGGTGCCTGTGGCTCAAAGGAGTAGGGTGCTGGCCCAATATGCCAGACATGGCGGGTTCAAACCCAGCCCTGGCCAAAAACTGCAAATAAATAAATAAATAAAAATAAAAATCTTGCTTTATTTGCCTTTTACCTTTAAATGAACAATCCATTTGGATCTGATATTTCTATATGTGTGTTGAAGCATAGTCTCAATTTTTACATATGGCTATCCAATTGATCTTTTTCACTAAGCTCTACGGTGCCATCTTTGTCAAAGTACACTTCATAATGTGGGTCTATTAGAGAAGACTATTCTGCTTCTTTAGACTATTTATACATATGCCATTATCATAAGATTTTGATTAGCTTTATACTCCATGAAGGTTGATTTTTCTTAAGTTTCCTTTTGTATTTTCTTTCTTAATCTTAGGCTTGGTTATTCTTGAACAATTATATTTCTATGCATATTTTATAATATAATCAAGTTAAAATTTTCACCAAAAAACTATTAGAGATTTCATTAGGACTTAATTGAAAATGTGAATCACTTTTTGGTGAATGGACATCATTACAATGCACCTGATACATTCTATATTCATTTATCCACAATTTCTGTAACTAAATTTCTTCATCATATTCTGAGTAGGATGACTCTGTAAGAGTTTAAATTCCAAATGACTTTACAAAAATTAGCCAACTTCAAAACACAAAAGATGTCAAAAATGTACACACATTTAAAGAATGAAAAAACTGTATTAAAATTGTAATACTCAAGTCCTCAACTACAAGAGGTGCTCAAACAATTTGTATTCATATTTCATTATTGGCATATATTGAGTATTATAAATTTAATACTTTTTTCCTTTCTTAAAATGTGTATAAATTTTTGGCATCCTATGAGTATTTCAATGAATATACATGTCAGATTGGACTTCTATTAATTAGGACTATTACATAAGCAGAAAGGCATTGTAACCCAATTTAGAGTTTACCTGGAAAATGTTTGTAAGCTAACATAAACATGTAGCATTCTATGAATCTCATTAGCTTTAGTCTTCTCTTAGATTTAAAAAGCATGTAATTGTTAAATATCAGAATTCAAGAGAAACATCTGGAGAAGACAAAGATAGAAAAACTGCTCAGCTACTTTACATAACACTGGGGCTTACTTTTAATTAACTTTTATGGAGACAAAAGCAAAAGTAGGTATTTCAGAACACACTACAATTTCTCAAATGTTCAGGAAGAAAGGTAAGAAACACTTTTTAAATGAAACTTCTTTGTTTAGCCCAAATCATCAGATCATTTTTTTATCTCAGCAAATTAGGCAGTCAGATCTCAGATATAAGGGACAATAAGGAGCAGCTAAGCGCCATGAGTAACTGACCTTTTCCAAGAACTACAATATTCTCACTCATATGTTTGAAAGTATGTTCAAGATCACATTTTCTTGACACCTTCTGATAACACAAGCATAAATCATCTTTAATCCAAACTGTGCAATCTAATTCAACATATCACCCCAGATTGCATGCATTTTTTTTTTTTCTAGAACCAATTGGCTAAAGAGAAAAATTTTAGGTTAAAATTTTTATTTAAAAGATAACAAAGTTCATTTTTCACTTTTGTATCTAACATTTCTTACATACTTATTTTATTCAATGGGCAAATTAGATGTCTGCAGACCAACCACAAACAGACAAGAGAAACAAACTTGCTCTGTTTCCTTATAACATTGTTGTGGACAGTGGAATCAGTTGTTATTAAAAGAAACATTTTGAGTGAATGGAAGAAAGTGAGCATTGTTGAATCTGGACAACATTCTCAAACAGGTAAATATCTGGACAACATTCTCAAACAGGTAAATGGATGATACCCAACAATCTTTTTTTTTTAAACAGGGTTATTAAGACAAAATTCACATGCCATATAATTTGCCTATTGAAGTATATAATTCAATGTGTTTTCAATTTTTTAATTTCAGAAAATTTAGAGGGTACAAGGATTTTTTGTTCCTTGGATGAATTGATGAATTATAATATGCTGAACTGAGGTCTTTCCATGTATTCATCACCAGAATCATGCATGTTGTATCCAATAGGCGTATTTTTATTCTTCACCTTCCTACACCCCCTTTATTAACTTCCAATGACCTTTACAACTCTTTATGACAACACATATTCTGCATTCAGTTCCTACTTATAAGTGAGGGTACGTGGTATCTATTTTTCCTTTCTTGAAATACTCCCCTTCCAAGTTGCTACAAATGACATTATTCTTTTTTTTTTTTTGGAGACAGAGTTCTTACTATGTCACCCTGGGTAGAGTGCTGTGAAGTCACAGCTCACAGCAACCTCAAACTCTTGGACTTAGGTGATTCTCTTGCCTCAGCCTTCCAAGTAGCTGGGACTACAGGTGCCTACCACAGCACCTGGCTATTTTTTGGTTGCAGTTTCATTGTTGTTTAGCAGGCCTGGGCCAGGCTTGAACCCACAAGCCTTGGTGCATGTGACTGGCATCTTACTCACTGAGCTATGGGCACCGAGCCTATTTTTTTACTTTTTAATAAGAGCTATTCTTACAGGGGTAAGGTGATATTTCATTGTGGTTTTGTCTTGCATTTCCCTGATACTTAGTGAAGTTGTACATTTTTATGTGTTTCTTAGCCTGTTGTCTATCTCCTTTTGAGAAAAAAATCATTCATTACTTTGCTTACTTATTGAGTTATTTAATTTTTACTTGCTAATTTGACTCCTTTGTAGATTCTGAATATTAGCTCTTTGTAAAATATATAGTTTAAAAATATCTCTCCCACTCTGTGCATTGTTTCCTCTATTGTGTAGAAATTTTTAACTTTAATTCTCATTTGTTTATTCTTAATTGTTGCTGCATTTGGTTGGGGTGTCCTAATCACAAATTCTTTTTTTTTTTTTAACTCATGAATTCTTTGCCCCCTAGAAAAATGTTTGCAAATTTTTCCTACCTTTTCTTCTGGGATAAGGATCTAACATTCTTCGGTGATCCAGTTTTCCCAGGACTTTTTATTCAACAGGGCATCCTTTGCCCGGTGTATATTTTGTCTGCTTTTCAATAATAAGTTGGCCATAGCTATATTGTTGTTGTCATTGTTGTTTTTTGTTTTGAACAGCAGGGAAAGTTCTTTATTGTGTTCCGTTGGTCTGTGTGTCTACCTTTGTACCAGCACATGTTGTTTTGGTGATGATAGCCTTGTAGTATACTCTGAAGTCAGGTAATGTGATGCCTCCAGATTTGTTCTTTTTGCTTAGGACAGGCTCTTTTCTGGTTCCTTATGAAGTTTATGATTTTTTTCTATGTTTGTGAACAATGACATTGGTATTTTCATGTATAAATCTCTTTGGGCAGTGTGGACATGTTAACACTGTTGATTCATCCAATCCTCTTTCACCAGCGTTTTAGAGTTCTCTTTTTAGACAACTTCACTTCCTTGGTTAACCGTAGTTGTAGATATTTTATTTTCTTTGTAGCTACCAAAAATGGTACTGAATTCTTAATTCTCAGCTTGACTATTAGAAGGGTATAAATATGCTATTGGTTTGTGTACATCAACGTTGTTACCTGTGGATACTTAAAAATGTAATTCTATATTACATAACATAATGTATTCTTTCTCAGCTAATTAAAGGAGTACTTTATATTTCTATATCTTAGTGGGGTCATCAAAAAACAGAAATTTTCAAAATTAGGCCTTGAATTAGAAATATACAAAATAATTTTAATTAATGTGTTGTCTTTTACTAACGTACGTCTTAAACATTTTAAGTCAAAATCTATCTCTTCCATGATTTCTGGAATAAAATTTTGGGTCTCAATTACATATCTATTAAGTAACTTAGATTAAAATCTCTTTTTTTAAGGGAAAACAAAATATGTGTTCCATATTAGTAAGCATCAATGATGCCCATATGTCTAATGATTTCTCTACATATGGTTAAGAATAAATCACAGGCTTCTAGATCTTCAAAAATTAGTTTTCTGCTCTACTTATATCAAAATCTCATTCGGCATTTTGAGCATTTGTTTTCATGCATCAAAACATTGATAAAGCAATATGGCATAGAAATAGCAACAAACAGTGAGACAGGAGATGTGCTGTTTGCTTTGGAGCTGTCACTGCTCACAGTGGCCTGTGGACAAGGTGCTTAACCTCCCTGAAGAGGCCGCCTTAGAGCAGAGTACTGACTGACAGAGAGAAGACCATCAAGATCTGGGTAAAAGTTGCTGAGCAATCCACATTGCCTTATGTTCCCTCCATTGCTGCATGCCTAGGATTTATAGGATGTATATCCTTTATGCCTCATGGACTTCTTAATAGCCTGTTGCTTTTAAATTTATAGCTTCAATCCCAGGTCATGATTTTATGAACCTGGGATGTTGGGGTCAAATCAAGTTATTCATCATGTTAAGATATTATTGCAATTTTTTGTCTTGTAGACAATGTAGAATATATCAGCATGATCGTGCTATCCCACAAAATTTTGGTTCCTTTAAACTAAACTTGTACATAAGCCATCTGGTGTTTAAAGAAAATCTTTATTCCTATAATTCAGAAATCCCAGAAGGAACTTTATCTTTGTCCTCGCCAGCCATTGCAATTTATTTAACTAAAGTGTTCTGTCCTTGTTTCCTCTTGTTAATCTTTAATCCTTTGATATTGGAATGTTTGAATACTGCCTTTGAATATAGCATCACTTTCCTCAGCACAGCATTTTTTAAGGAAAAATGGCTTATTTACTGAAGGGAAATATTTCCCTTTTACCCATCAAACATTTATTTTAGAAAACTATTAGAAGAATGCTAAGAAGATAATTAAAGACACAGTATAATTTTACTTAGTGCCCATTTTAAACTTCTATCATTTTTAAAAAATAACTTAAATGTCTTAACATTTAGGTTCTCTTGTACATAGAAAGAAAATCTAATGATATTTTATGTTTCCAAAATACTAATTAAAATTTGTATTTTTGTATTTTTTCCAGTCATCAGAGTCATGGAGTCTGAAGACCCAGTTTAGTTTTGCTTTTCAGAAAACTCGTAAGCTTTGACTTTTGGGTACTTAATAGATTATAATAGAAAACACATTTATATAATCGTATTGCAACATATCACACTTCGTAAATAAATTAAGATAAAAATTTTCATATATTCAAAAAAACAGATGCACACATAATATTTAATTCATAATTTTATCTATATTGTATAATGCAAAATTACTGTATTTATCAAAACATTATTGTTTCAAGAATCTTTGTGCAATTCAAGATTTCCTGCTCTATTAACTATACAAAAGTTTATCTCAGATAACAAAGCAGAAATTATATAATTAACTTAATAACTTTGATTAGGTCAAGTACCTAGCAGAGGGTGTAAGATATTAGTGAAAACCTTTTTTAAAAAATAGAATAACCCAATTCAGTGTTACTTTTAATAATCCCCTCTTAAGTCTCATACATGATTATGAACTATAGAAATAATGAGATAAATAATAATAGAGGACTTTTGCTCTCAAAAGACTAAAGAAAAATAATGAACAAAAGCTTTGTGTCCTCTTTTAAGTTATATGATAAGCAATTTTCTATATAATTAATCATTTTTACATTTTTTATTCTCAATACTTCCCTCAAATAGATTAGCATTTTGCTGAAAATCCACTGTGCCTTTGAAACTGCATATTACTTATATAAGCTAACTGTGCTATGATCAATTTTAGTACATTACTGACATATTCTCAATCTTATGTTGAATTAAAATATGCCAACATATTTAGAATTTGTTAAATTAGAAGAAAAAGTATACATGCATACAAAAGAACTCGACTATCCATTATTAACTTACTGGAATTTGATACACGGCAGATATATTTTTGACCCTAGTCAAAAAATATTATTTCGTGAATTAATAAATCTTTTTGTTATTACATATCATATTGCCTATCATGAAGAATAATGTGAAGTTTGATAGGAAATGCAATTTTGTTTCGATTGTGAATTTATTTTATTTTATTTTATTTTATTTATTTATTTATTTATTTTTTTGAGACAGAGCCTCAAGCTGTCCCCCTGGGTAGAGTGCCGTGGCATTACAGCTCACAGCAACCTCCAACTCCTGGGCTCAAGCGAGTCTCTTGCCTCCGCCTCCCAAGTAGCTGGGACCACAGGCGCCCGCCACAACGCCCAGCTATTTTTTGGTTGCAGCCGTCATTGTTGTTTGGCGGGTCTGGGCTGGGGATTCGAACCCGCCACCTTAGGTGTACGTGGCTGGCGCCTTAGCCGGTTGAGCTATAGGCGCCAAGCCGTGAATTTATTTTAAATAAATTTTGGAAAATAACTGTACACTGGGATGATGTCTGTATCATTTTCCATTAAATTCTTTTTATTTTTAAAATGGTGCTCGGACAACTGGTTAGCCACATGTAGAAAACTGAAACTGGACCCACATTCTTCACCACTTATAAAAATTAACTCTTGTTGGATAAAGATTTAAATTTAATGCATCTTGAATAAAAATTTCTCTGAAGATGACAATTGGCCAATAAACACATGGAAAAAAGTTCATCCTCTTTAATCATCAGAGAAATGCAAATCAAAACTATTAAGAAATGAGTATAATTGTGATGGATGTGTTACTTGGTTCAATGTAAACATTTCACATGGTATATAGAAGCAGTACCCTCAACCTCATAAATGCATTAGTTGCTTATGGAAGGTAACCATTTATATATTTGAATATAGGGATTTTTCTCTTTTTTTAGAGACAGAGTCTCACTTTATCATGCTTGGTAGAGTGCCATGGTGTCTCAGCTCACAGCAACCTCCAACTCCTGGGCTTAGGCAATCCTCTTACCTCAGCCTCCCCAGTAGCTGGGACTACAGCCACCCACCATAATGCCGGGCTATATTTTTGTTGCAGTTTGGCTGATGCTGAGTTTGAACCCATCACCCTCAATATATGGAGCCAGAGCCCTCCCCACTGAGCCACAGGTGCCACCCAAGGGATTATTCTTAAAATAATTAAACCTGGAGACTTTGGAAAGAAAAATGAAAACCCAACTGCAATTCTTACTGAACACCAGCCTAAAACTTTATTTTTTTGTAGATTTTGGCTAGAGCTGGGTTTGAACCTGCCACCTCTAGCGTATGGGGCCAGTGCCCTACTCCTTTGAGCCACAGGTGCTGCCCCAGCCTAAAACTTTTTACCTACTTTCATATTCAAAAGAACATGACTAAACAGAAGTGTCACGATATTGAAACTCTCAGTTCTCACAGTGATAAGTTGGTCTTTCAGAGTCTATACGATTATTAATTTTACTAGAATTAGTTTCTTTTATTTATACAAAAAATTATTATTTTCTGAGTGTGTTGTAATATAAAAAACACAGTGAAGAAATAATTTAAGTTGCTAAAGAAAACAGAAAAATATTCCTAAGTCTGCATTAGCAAAGTAGGAAATAATTGTGACATCTTCAAAGATTCTGAAGCATTCTATGCATTGGAGTTAGAGAAAATCTCTCTTTACATTCCCATTTCCACTTCACACCATCTCAATATTTTTATGCTCCATAACTGATCAAAACCAGATAATGATCTGTTTTTTTTTTTTTAAATAACACTTAGATCTGAACTCTGATATTACATATGTAGAATTACAAATATGTATTGGTCAAAGGGGAACAATAGCTGTGAAGTAGAGGTAAAGCAACATGGCCTGGTTCTGAAAAACAACTTCTGAACTTGGAGCATCAAATCAACATTACAAGACATGAAATATTCCTAGACTAAACACTGGTGAATTGGAGCACTTTCCATAACTTTGAACAGGAATTTGGTTCTGCTTTAACAAACATACCAAGCCATTATGTTCCCCAATTCTGTTTGTTTGCCCAAGTCTCCTCCTTGTTCCCCCACAAAAGGTGTGTATTAATGAAGCTGATACAGTCAGCCAGAATACAACACAACCATGGTGGTGGTTAGCCTAAGCCTGGAGAAACTAGAGTTCTAGTGCTGGTGACAGAGGGCACAGTTTGGGTCACAGAGAGCCTCTTTCTTTAGCCCCTTTTTTCACTTTGCCTTGGCCATGCCCCCCTTTTTATGGTTCTTTGTGTACATTCAATATAGTCACAACTTGGGGATCATTGCTTTTGTTTCATCTTGTCTTTCCTGTTACCCCAAACACCTAAGGCAATAATTGGCCTGTTATAAATGACCAATACATTTAGCAAATGTGTAAATTACAAAATATAGGCCAAATTCTATCACTGTATAAGGGCTGTACTCAACCTCAGATAGATATGGTGGTAGTAAAACCTAAGTTTTGAAATTTCATAAAGATTATTGACCCTAACATCACATAAAACATACACTGTGACGTCACAAATCTATCTTTACATAATGTTTTTTTCTAGTATTTATTCCACTTATTTCACAGTCTTTTTTAATTCCTTCCTCATTGTCTCATTGTAACACACTAACTTCACATCTCAGAGCAAAACACTGATGCCTTTATTCTTTGTACCTGTGAAACAGATGTTTTCTTTTGTGGTCTGACCCTGGTTTCTGAGGCCAAACTCTTCATTTCTTGGTAACTGAGATTCAGAGACTCTCAACATCTCTGAACCATAATATTTCTAGACAATATAAGCTTCTAATTCAGGCCATCCTGATTAAAGGATAAAACTAGAATTACATATACCTTTATGGAAATGTACTGTTTTTTTTTTTTTTTAAAAGATTTCAATAATAAGTACAAATACAAACATAGCTATAGGAAAGAAATGCTACATAGAATATTAATAATGATTATAGATGTTATTCATTATAAAGGAAATAGTCTGGAAATAAAGTAAATAGACTGCAAAAATAAGCTGACGGAGAAGGTTTATGAAAGCACCCAAAACAAAATAACTGTAGTATACCAAGCTTTTCATGGAGAAGTACAGTTCAAATAACACTGCAATGCGTGCTGAACAAACTTCAGTCTGTAGACAGTGCACTTTGCCCCAACTCTTTCTGTGCGTCCCTCTTCATTAGCTGACTTATAACACCAAAGCTCCACGCACTCTCAGGACAATCTTTACTCTAGAATTTCCATGAGATAGAGTTGAGAGTGGATCCTGGGACTAAATATTTTGGAGCCTTAGATTATCAAATTATGCAAAAAAAAAAAAAGATTTTTCAAGTGTATACTTCTGAAAGATTATGAAATATCATTAAAAACAACTGCACTTTTATTTATGTGTGGCTTTTGGCTACTTTTTTTGCCTCTAGCCAAAAACTCTAATAAGAAAGAGTTATGTGAAGTTCAATACTTCACATAATGTTTTCATTTATAGACAACAGTCACTAGATTTGAAGAAAAAAAGTACATCAAGCTTGCATTTTTGTGATTTATAAAAACCTCACGGATTTTTTTTTTTTGAATAGAGCTATGTCACTGATATTAAAATTGGCAGTCTTAAAGGGATTTATTTTATTTGACAAAACATATTGTGTTCAGGTTAATAATACATTTCAGCAGCGCACATAGTGCTTTTGGCAGACGCGTGCTCAGTTTCATCATTTTGATAGGCAGATCCTATTCTTTTCCTCTTCATAATAAGTAAAATCCTGCCAAAAGTCAATGTTCTGAATTGCTTTAAAATTCATTTTAATGTAAATTTGGATAGAACACTTTTTCTCTTGCTATCAGACTAGCTAGTCTCTGTAAGAAAACTGCTTGGCTGGAAAGGAAGTTGGTGATTTTAATACAAAACTCATGAAACAATGAGGAATAAAATTGCACTATTGTTCGGAACTTTTTAAAGTCTCCTTTTTTAGAAAGAGAGAAAAGGTGGCTACTGAGAAGATCATATCTAAAACTGAATTCCAAGGTATATTTTATCAGTAAAAATATAATATTAAATTTTGAGATATAATATTAAATTTTGAGATTTTCAGTGATAATTAACACTGACTCCATTAAACTACTGAGATCCTGGAATGATATAAGGAAAAAAAGGCATAGGTTTATGAAACTTAGATATTTCAAAGGAAATTTGCTGTAAATTTTTATTGGAGTTGCTCATAAATATATTCTCTAAAACTAATGTTTCCATCACATCACATATAAAACAATTAATGTTGAATTTCAACATTTTTCTCTTGATTAAAAATATCTCAAATTATCCTAATTTGCAAATGTCATATTATATAAGGATCTCATTTGTTTGACATAAAATACTAAAAAAAAACTACTATAAATTAATGAATATTTATTGAGACTTTGTAATATGTCACCTTCAATGTTAGTTATTAAATTATTGACAAAAGATTCAAATGCTTTCTGATATTCGGGTTCTTACAGTATACCTGGACAGTAACTCAATGTGACAAGGACAGTAGAATTGTTTCTATATTACTTTTGCATAAGTTTAGAGAGTAAGCATGGAGGATGCCGTCTAGTATTGAATTTTTCAGAAAATTTTTCTACAGACAGAGTGACTCATTAAGAATGAACAGGAACTATCTATATCAAATCAAGTAAAGAGGAAGAATTTTTGTTTGGAATGACCCATAGATGTGAAATAATATGTACTCTTTGGGTTATTACAATTATGATGGTCTCATAAGCCTAGAGCAAATACTATCATTGGAAATAAGATTGCTGGGATAAAAAATTAGATAGTATAATATCTTGTGGGCAAAGTTAATGATTGTGGAAGTGATTATAAATATGATTATCATTGAAGGATTATAATGTTAATAAACTATTGGTCATTCTTGAAGGAAGGGCTTCTTCAGTGGTACACCCTTCTAGGGGAACTAACTGAACTGCTTGAGTCCCACAGCAGAGAAAACACACTTAGATATAGCCAATTGAAATATTTACTGCAATGATTTTCAATTTAATCTCGCTCTCTCTCAAGTTGTCTAAGACATTTTCTTTCTAAAAGGAATAGAAAACATAATTATTTTATTTTTCTAAGTATCAGAAATGACAGAAGTATATCAAGAATAACATGAGAAATGACTTTGTAGCCTTCAGCTTGTTCAGTGCATGTGGAAGTGCCTAAGGAAAGGGTCATATCTTGATGTACTTGCATCATTAGCAATAATGATTTAATAAGCTTGAAACCAATTATTCAAGTATTAGTTATAAGTAGGTTAGGAATTGGGTTAAGAAAATGAGTGCAGATGATGGGCAAAAGGGAAAAGAGTCAGGAGAAAAGTGGATTCAAGGGACTCTAAGCCCAGTGCAAAAGGTCCTGTGGGCCCTTAGGAAAACTCAAGAAAAAATCTTGCTGAAACTGAACCCTTACTCCAGTGCGACTCTACTGTGGAGGTCTTTAAGTGGGTGGCAGCCCTCTCCAAGACGGTGAGCATTTTGGGGAGTTAAGGAATGCAGAATGTTTAAATCTCAGTAAAGGCTGCCAGAATCACTCCAGACCAGATAAGAAAAGAAAAATATCTCTTTTCTTCTGTCATCATGGTATGACCAGAAGAGTGTCTGAGCACAAGCCTTCTTGAGTGTTAATTATCATTCCTGTGATTTGTGCACATGGTCTAATTGAGGTCTTCTCTGACCTCCTGCTTCTGGACTGTGTTCACCATCCCATGTTCTGTTTGTATTAAGATCATTTTGAGCAATAAAAGTAAAAAGTCAACCCATCCAATTAACATAGTTAGTTAAAAAATAGTTTAGTTAGAAAAATGCAAGCAAAGCAAGAAGTATAATGTAATGGTTTGGCTTTCCTTTATGATTTTATGATTAGAACAACGGTACATGAAATAAAAATGGAGCTAGCCTAGAGCCAAGATGCTGTGTGCTGATGCCTCACTAAGAAGGGCATGCAGTCTCCTGACCCAGCTTCTTCTGATACTTTCTTTTGTGTCTTGTCTTTTCATTTTTCCTTCAGCCTCTCATTTTTACCAAGCCACTGCGAGGGAACCCACAGCATAGTTGGGGCTGGTCCTCAACAAAAGCTGACATGTTTTTATGTTCATAATAACTACTCCTCCCTCTATGAGCCAAAGATTTGTAACGAAATTTATAAAATATTAAACAAGTATAAAGCTTTCAGAAAATACAAATATGTACAAACACACACATTTGGAATGTTGAGTAAGAACTAAGAGATCGGCTCGGCGCCTGTGGCTCAAGTGGCTAAGGCGCCAGACACATAAATCTAAGGTGGCGGGTTCGAATACAGCCTGGGCCTACCAAGCAACAATGATGGCTGCAACCAAAAAAATAGCCAGGTGTTGCGGCGGGCACCTATGGTCCCAGCTACTTGGGAGGCTGAGGCAGGAGACTCGCTTGAGCCCAGGAGTTGGAGGTTGCTGTGAGCTGTGAAGCCATGACACTCTACCCAGGGGGACAGCTTGAGGCTCTGTCTCAAGGAAAAAAAAAAAAAAAAAAAAAAGAACTAAGAGATCATACAGAAACTGATCTGCTCTTGCCTAACAAATTCTACATACACATATATTCTTTTAAAAGGAGTTAAACATCCTTCTATAAATTCTGGACAGGACATCTTTCTATCTCAATGTTTTATGCATATTAAAATATGTTGTCGGGTCTCTAGTAATTGCGTTGCAACATCCCAGGGAAGTTAAGCCTATTGCCTCTGATTCTTTCAAATTATCTGCTGATGCCTATCAAGTGAGAATCCTCAGGGCTAGCTAACAGGACACCTCTGTGGCTGAAGAGTTAACGCAGCTTCATAAAATGCTTACACTTAGCTTTTCAAGGGAAAGTCTGGCTCATTGCACATCCAGAATGTACAAAGCAATTTAGGTCTGCAGACGATAGCCAGATGGACTGCCTTGAAGACAGAAGTCCCTTGTTTACAGACAAAACAAGTAAAGAAATGCAGCCTAAGGACAAATGCCTACAAACTGTTTAGGCAAGTTTCAGGTGGTTAAATCCCAAACTCAACCTGTTATCTCCAGAGGGTAGAATTTTATATTAGAGTTCATCATAGTGTTCATGATAATTGATTGTATTCTACTGAAACAACAACTCAGTTAGCGTGGATTAGGAGGCCCTTTAACTAGATATGCCATCAGGGAAATAATTACTTTTGATATAACAAAAAAGCAGAATTAACCTTGAAATGAAGATTATAATTCATTATAAGGCTATGTAGAAAATACCAGAGAAGCCAGAAGTAACTCAGTACAAAGAATAAACCTTGACAAGACTAATTCTTTTCCATTGTTTTCTCTAGAATAGAGACTTAGCTTTATTTCTCAGTTTAAAGGATATGAAGATGAAAACAAACATTATGTATATACTTAAAACCAGACACTTCATGTCATTGAAATGAGACCAATAATATAGCAAGTTTTCCTACATTTGTAACTTAAAAATAAAAAGAGTGAAAGAAAACTATCATCTTACAAAATCAGGGATAATTTATTAAATGTTCTAGATGATGACCTGGATTTGGAAATCATTCCCATTTTACCTTGTTCGTATATAAATCTTTGATTGTGCTGCTACTTATTCTATTCTATAATGGTTTCTTCTCTTTCTCTTCTTATGCATGTTTATTAGAAGGTCAAGATCTCTTGAGTTTGAGGAAATGTAATCAACTCAGAATCATTCAGCAGCACAGAACATTGCAATGTTTATGGAGTGAAAACTTAGCCTGCTGGGAGGAGTTGCGTCTGTAAGAGAAAAAAAAAAAAGATTTAACTTTTAGACTATTTAAATCCTAGCCTTGGGGGCATAGGGACCTGCATGCTCACACACATACACAAAAATATCAGTTAAAAATATCTGTTACAACCGTAAGGTTGGTTTGAACACTGGAAGTCTACACATAGTATGTTGTAAAGTATAAAAAGATGTAAGATCAAGATATCATTACTATAAGTTTTTAGGTTTTAGAGAAGAAATTGGTCTACCTCTGAATCAAGTCTGTGAAATTAGAGCCATTGGTAAAGCAGCTAGTTCAAAGATGCTTACCTTTAATTATCTTATTTAAATTTCAGCCCATTACTGCTAAAGCTGTGAATAAGTAATGTAATTTTCTTTGTTTTCTTTTTTATTTTTAATTATTATAGGCACATAATAGTTGTACATCTTTATGGGCTATAGGTCAGGTTTGGAAACAAGCATACAATGTGCATTAATCTAATCAGGAATAGGGGTCTCCATCACCTCACACATTTATCACGTGATGTGTTTTAAAGTTAAACATAATCCTGTCTTTAAAAATAAGTAGAAATGATTCCAACCTCATTAGAAAAATCATATGTTTGTACGGAGAAGCCTTAACTTAACTAACATTTTTTGAGTACCTACTAAGTGCAGCAATTTTGCAAGACACTGTGACAATCAAAGAAGAAATAAAACAGCGTGTCCAGGAAGAGGGACTCTAATGTCCCTTCCACACAAAGTTGCCTGTGGAGTCTTTTGAAATCCCAATTTAGATCACAAGTAAGTCCAATTAAATCAGAGTATTTTGAGGATGGGAGTCAGAAATCAGTGCCCCAAGAGATGGATTTATAAGTCCTTTCTAGCTAGAAAAGTACTATGTTAGAGAGACCTTCTCAAATGATAATAAGAATCTTGATAAAATACATATTCTGATTGAGCAGATCAGGGTTGTATACAGAAATTCTATGAAAAGCTGCATTCTCAGTCAGGACTACATATCAACTTGCAGGTGGAATTCAATAATTGGATGTAGAAGAAATCATAAACTAATGAAATTAATGTGATTCTAGACAGTACACTAAATACCTGGCAGGTAAGACAGACATACATATATTCTCTGTCAGAATCTACCACTGTTTTATCATGGAGGTAATTCCCCCAAACACAGTCATAAGTCAAATGAGGATTTCATAAATTTGAAAAAAATTATACTCTTTCAAAGTAGTAATCTGCTTTATTTAGGTAAGAATACACTGATTTTTATGCTATGAACAGATAGTTTTGATGTTGCCAAGAAGGGGAAAATATTTGAAAATATAGATGGAAAACCAGAACAGAAAGACTAATTAATCTGAAATTTTAGAAAATCAGTGAATAAAATGCTTTTGAGACATTAAAAAAAAAGTAGTTGCATTGTCAGACCCCCAACATCAAGCTATACATTTTGAAAAAGTTTATACGATAAATGAAGTCCCAGAATAAAGTGTTAGCATAGAGAAAACAAAACAACTCCAGTCAATAAATACAGTGGTGGTTATTTGTCATGGGAAATATTATCATAGATAACATAAGCAGGAAGGACTTTGGGAAAAAAAGCATCAATACACACGAGGAAAAAGCTAAAATTAAAAAAAATAAAATGAAGTGAGTGATCGAGGCAGGTGCTCCAATGTAGAATCAGAAGCCCGGTTTCCTGTTTTACCCTTAAACTCACAAAAAGTCGTTTCTCTAAATATTGGAGGATAATATTGCAAAACTGTTAGTGATTCAAGAGGAAACTTATCATTACACAGCCTTTCCCTCAGTATCAACAAACTACTCCCCTGGTAATAAGCATCAAATCTTCTCCATGTCTCAGCCCATAAATGTCACTTCTAACCTTTAATTAGGAAATATTAGTTCTTCCCCTGTGAATCTCTACCTACTAACTTAACAGGAAGGGATCCATTACACAAATAGAATTGCCACGTCGGGCTCTTCTGAAGGTGTCTATATAGGAAACCTTATTCAAAATAGGTCATAGTTAATTTTGAAAGGAGCTTGCAAGCGTCTGTGCCTAAATCAACCCCAAACTAAGAGCTCCAGTTGGTGTGGGACTTCTTGTTGGCCAAAACTGTGCTAAAATAAGAAACAGGAGTGTTTGGGCTGAACACGTGTAGTTTGAGCTTACCCTATTTAAACTTCTACCTAAACTCATAAAATAGCCTCATAAGCTGAAAGATAAAGGGGAAAAAAGTAAAAACAATAGTTCAAGGGTTACTAGATAAAAGACTCATCATGCCTTCCACCAGGACTTCAAATAGTCCTCTCCTCCTAGTCAAAGCCCCCAGAGTGCTATTTTTAAGCCTTTAACTAGGACTTGTAAGAACGATTTTAAATTTCCCTCTAACTGTAACTTTATCTAATGTGTAGTGTCCTAAAAAACGAAATGAGTTCTGAGACTGATTCCATCTATCTACTTAACTTTTCCAGCTCAGAAA
The DNA here is from genome assembly GCF_000181295.1 of Otolemur garnettii. Lineage (NCBI taxonomy): Eukaryota > Metazoa > Chordata > Mammalia > Primates > Galagidae > Otolemur > Otolemur garnettii. The sequence goes on along the minus strand of NW_003852404.1, from coordinate 15,378,800 downwards.
AAAAAAAAAAAAGAAGATTTTATAAGTGAAAATTTTGTCCAAAGTTGATAATGTAGGCTGAGTTATCCCAAGGAAACAAATTTCCTTCTGTTTGAGAACATGCTAGATGTTCAGAACTATTGCAGGCCCAATGACCAAGGGAAATTTTGGAAGATTTTTGGGTCTGCCACAGGCAGTGAGGTCCCACGTTTTCTGAATTATCCATGTCATTCTAGGTCTTGGCCAAGGATGCAGATACTTTAATGAAACAGTAATAAAAATCGTGGTATGACAGAAATGGTCATCCATCAGTAAAAGGATGTGTTTCACCTACTTAACAAAGCTACCTTGCAGTTGGTTTCCTCTCCTAAAAAGCTTCCTATTAGCCACCTTTGTATATCTATGCATTCAAGAGTAGCTTATTCACACTCACAAAAATCTATGAAAAAATCTGAGCACAGCTCATCACTGGACCCCAGAGAGAGAGAGAGAATTTTCTTCTCCCTTCAATTGAGTCCTGCCTTGGTGAGGCTTCTATTGCTGCCTCAGGAAAAAAAAAAAAAAAAAAAAAATTCCCATTTGTGACTTTTGAGCAAATTCCAAACACTCACCATCCTTAAAGCTCAATCAACTACAGTAGTTCAAAACTTTCTTTCCCAAAGTCAGTATAGTTACTATTGTGAAAAGAAGTAGAACCCCAAAGTCCATCTTGGTTATGCATTTATTGTCCCAGACTTTCCTTTATTATAGACTAAAGAGATGTTTCAGCACATACTTGAAATCATTTCCATACAAATGCCTCATCTGCAAATACCTGCTTATAGAAATATACTACCTACAATAAGAATATTCAGGGTTTTATAAGAAACAGGAAAGACTAGCTCGAGATTTATAAAAATGTATGTTTTTTCCTAGAGCTGTAGCTGTCGAGTTTCATATAAAATTTTCTGGTGGATATGGCTATAAATGCAGGTTTTAAATCTCTCCTCCCACAAAAAGTGAATTGATTCGTTAGACTACCATACAGTCAAATTGGGCATTAGCTAGAAGGATGGTAAGAGAAAGAAAATGATGATGTCAGGAACAGCACACATTACCAGGCGTGAAACCTAGGGAACATTCAGGAAGAAAGAAGCAAGAGAAATGCAATAAACAGATTATTTTAAATTAATATACGGGCACATATCATTAGGTTCCATTGTCTGTGTTTGTTAGCCTCCCAGTCACAGCTGAGTCTTTCACCCCAGAGGTGTGCCATGTGCCCTTCAATTGTACCCACTGGGTGGGAGCTCCACAAACCCTCTCTCTTTTTTCTCCCCTCCCACACTTGAATGCAATTGTGTTTTTCTCTCATGTGAGCCTGTAGTTGTTTATCTACTAGTTTCAAATTAGTATTGAGTACTTGAGGTGCTTCCTTTTCCATTCCTGAGACACTTTACTAACAAGAATATCCTTCAGCTCCATCCAGCTGAATACAGAGATGTAAAGTCTCCATTTGGATATGGCTGAATAGATTCTATGGTACGTGTATGCAGTCATTAGCAGCTCAGTTCACAGTCACAGTCATGTGGAAACAACCCAAGTGCCCATCAACTCATTTGTGGATTATTAAAGAAATGTTTTTAATTTATTTATACATTTTTATATATTTTTTTCTTTCCCATTTTTCTCTTTTCTGCATTTGGATTTGGCAAATTGTAAGAAGTAATAACTGAAATTCTTTTATGATTCTGAAGGAAAGGGTACCATCAGACTGTGTGTTCTATTCCTGAAACACGGACTAATCAGTTTGATGGTACAAGTTCAGGTGGAGAGTATATGTAAAAAGTTCAGCAGTACAGGGCAGCGCCCGTAGATCAAGGAGTAGAGTGCCAGCTCCATATGCCAGAGGTGGTGGGTTGAAACCCAGCCCCGTCCAAAAAACTGCAACAACAAGAACAACAACAACAAAGTTTAGCAGTACTTTAAGGCACCTAGAGTTGCCTCCAGGAAACCCATCCGAGGTGGCTACTGTGTTGAGTCAGTGGATTTCCAGGAGATGGGGGTGCTACTGTTTTAGATTAAGTTGTGCAATAACAGATGCTGCTGGTGGATCTGAACACCAACAAACTTGATGGAGAAGACAGCAGAAATTCAGAATCTCCTTCTGCCAGAGCGGATGAAACCAAATCAGTCAGCCAAAGTTAACATATTTGAATCAACTGGAAGAACAAATAATGAGTTCAATCAGACATGAATTTCAGATTTAGAGGGCATAGCAGCAGTCAAAGAGGGGCTGGGGGAAACACAAACACATTGTCGATCCAAATACCGGCTTTTTGCCAACGATTCACACCTTGTGTAAAAGAGGCAAACAGGTGCAAGTGTTGAGAGAGGTGCGGATCACCCACAGTCTGGACCCTATATCAAACGAAACTGAGCCTTATATACATCAACATTTTACATTACTATTATAAATGTGACTGATTAAAACAGCTATGATTCTAGTTATGCACCTCCCACCTTCCATGAAAACAAAGGGCCTGGAGGGAGAACAGCAGGGCAGAGAGAATCCCACCTCAGGCCCCTGGAACAATGCTGTTCTCCTTGCTCTTTGGGCCAACAGAGTAATTTTTTTTCTTCCAGAAGAAAGACAAGGGAGGAAATATATTTTATATTCAGACGTCTCATGGTCTGCCATTCGTTTGGCACAGACCTGCAACATATTAGATGAACTGAATATAAAATAGAATATAAATATAGAATAAGTTTGATCACATCAGGTTTCAGGATCTAGTATAAGCTTTAAAAATATATCTTTCCATTCTATCTAAATGAAGATCTGTATTGCTGCTTCAAATTCTTATCATTTTGTTTTAGGCTGAAATGAGTCTACCTCAGAATTCACATATTTAAGCACATACCTCCAGCATCTCAGAATGTGACTGTATTTGGAATTAGACTCTTTGAAAGTATTATATTCAGACAAACTCATTGATACCTTCATCTCAACTGAATGATGTCCTTATAATATTGAGAAGATTAGGACATACATGAGAGAGATCAAGGATGGAATAAAAAGGGAAAAATCCCCATGAAGACATGGAAACAAGGTCATCTTCAATTCAATTAGAAGAGACGGCCCTGAGTGCACCTTAACCTTGGACTTACAGCCTCCAGGAGACGATAAATTTATGGCTAAAGTTGCCCAGTCTATGGTATTTTGTTATGGCAGCAACAGAAAACTTATTCAAGCTTTTTGTGAAAAGATCAATCATACTTATAAGTACCACCATTTGACATTTCATTTTATCATGTTTGATTATAATAAATAATAAGACATGATTTGTTCTATTGCTAAAAGTATAAGTTTAAATTGACTTTATCTTTGGTTTCAAGGCAAAAAAAATTAAAAATATTACTTTGGCAATAAGGGATTAGGGAAGGGATTTCACATCATTGGCTCTCATTGGTGAGACGCAGGAGAGCACTAAAGTATGTACATCATTAGTTAGCAGTCTCCACACCTGTGATGTATGCGGCCATGGATTACCTCCTCTATACACAGCTTCGGAAGAAGTTAGCTGCAACTCCTCCTTTGGGCTCAGTTTATTGCTTTTTGAGCAGAGGACACCTGATTGGTGCTCCTCTACTAAGACTGCTGCTGAGAGATTGCTGCTGAGATGCTGGTTTAAGAAAAATTTGAAAATCCATATAATCTAATATTTTTTAAAGACAAAAATTTTAAATGAAGTATTTTTGCATAAAGAAAAATCCAAGCCTGGGTGGCGCCTGTGGCTCAAAGGAGTAGGGCGCTGGCCCATATGCTGGAGGTGGTGGGTTCAAACCCAGCCCCGGCCAAAACTGCAAAGAAAAGAAAATTCCAGGCCCAAATATATTATGAAGCAGGTGCCACCAAACAATTGAAATAATAACTAAACAATTACAACAATGTAGGATAGAGGGAACTAACAACTAAACAATTACCACATTGTGGGATAGAGGGAACATTTTCTAACACTTTATAAAGTTAGCATATGCCTTATATATTACCTGACAGATTTTAACAGAAGATAAAATCATAAACCCAAATGCCTCATAAAAGTAGATGCAGAAATCATCTTTGATGTATTTATGCATAAACTTCAATGATACATTAATATAAACATGACAATGCATTAGAAAATGAAGAGAAAGAATTAGAAATGGATATAAAATACAGGCAACAAAAATGAATACTTTATATATTATGGACAAATTAAAATATATCACTACAATGGAACCTCTGTCAGTTGACCACCCAAGGGACTGCAATAAACAGGTCAACATACACAGGTGGGCAACATAAGAAGCTAGGCCTACTGTACCAACAATACGTGTCCAGTCTATGAAAATTAGGTCAACCTAAGGAGGGGGGTCAGTGTAGGGAGATGGGCAACTATGGAAGTTCTACTGTATTTTTACTAACTTTAAAATAATTGTAAAAATAGATGGAGGAAGAGAATGATGATAAAATATGATCAGAAAAGACATCAGATGAAATTTTTAGAAATATAAATTGAAAGATTCTAAAAAAAACTGTGATATTATAGTTTCATTGAAATTATCACAGAAATGCAATTGTACAGTGTATTTTAAGGCAAATGGAAGCATAAAAACAGCTAAAAGTTATAGGCTACTGTTACAAAATAATAGTTTAAAATTAATTTTTAAATGAGAAAATAAAAATAGTATAATGGCTCAGGGAGTCAATATGGTTGAAGTACACAATATTTTTAGAATGTAAGATGCCTGAGAGATTTGAATGTAGATAAAAGGAAAAAAAACACTATTGGGGAATGAATAATTGAATGTATAAATCTTTAAATGGATAGAATTATTGAAATGAATGATTAAAGTCTATGAAATTATTTAGAATGAAGAACTTGTGTAAGAAGAGCCAGCTTATGCAGAGTTCAAATAATATTTGCCTTTATGATGACAGCAGAAGAGATAAAGACAGATACAAAATAATCATACATTTTGAAATAGAAAAGAAGAATTTGGAGAGGTTTCACGCTAGTTTCTAAAAGCCCTGAGTATTAGGTCATCCACTGAAAAATTCGGTTAAAAAAAAAAAAAGAAAAAAGAAAAAAAAGAAGCCCTTGAGATAATGAGAGAAATTCCAGTTAAGAGGTGCTGTCCTGACACCGGAGCAGTGGCTGTCTAAGATCATATACAGACGAGAGAGTCAGAGTGAACAAACAGGCTGCAGGAAAAATCTTAAGATTATCCTACATAAAGTCTGTCCTTCATTCAACATTCCAAAATTAAGAAAAAAATTTATTTAAATATGTCATGTACACCATCACTTGAAAAATTATTCAGATATTGTAAAGAAATGTAAATATCTATGAGAAGAATTATAAAATGGACCAATTGTAACATGTATTTCTTTCTTCCCTTTTATTTTCTTATATTAGAAATATGACATAATTTCAAATTCCAGCCATGATTTAGTTCAAAAATGAATTTGATGTGATTTTCCCAAAGGAAATATCTGTGGTTTTAAAAAGTTATATATACATAAATAGGCAGGGTGGCCTGTTTTAAATTGCATATGAACTTTATGGCCACCCTGTATTTAGTTTTTATAATTTAGTAATTATAATATTTATCTAAAAATTCCAATTTTCAGTTTCTCTTGACAATATCTGCAGGCCTATGAGAATGGTCTCTAAACTATTCTCAGTAGAGGCAATTATTTGGAGATAAGCAGGGTCTACGCCCTTCAGACGGATTTGGATTCTGTTTATCACAATTCTCACTGCTCACTAATCTCAGCCTAAGTGTCAATTATCTCCCACCAAAGCTTTGTTAAATTTAGGAAAAGGGAAATTATCTCTTGATTCTTTGAGTTGTGAAGGACATGTGAGAGATAAAATTTCATCTTCATAAACAAGTAAAAATTGGGTCTAAAACACATATAAACACATGCATATGTGTATATGTGTACACACCTGTAGATGTATGCCTGCTAGACAGTGACTCATCATTATCCATAGAAATACATGCCAAGACCCCCAGTGGATGCCTGAAAGTATGAATCATACTGAATCCTATAAATACTTGGTAATACTATGTTCTTTTCCTATACATATCAATGTTAAAGTTTAAGTTATAAATCAGGCTAAAATAGTTATAAATTAGTTTAAAAATAAAATAAAACAATTACAACAGTATACTGTAGCAAGAGTTATTTGGATGTGATCTCCTCCTCTTTCTCAAAGTATCTTAATGTACCATACCATGGTACAGAAGTTAAACCACAGAAGCTAAACTAAGAGAGGAATATTGTACACACACATAGACACAAGTTTAGGCAATGAGTCCCTTCATTCATTCATATTACTTCCATTGACCAGTTTTTTTTTTTTTTGTTGTTGTTGTTGTTGTTGTTTTTACTTTATACTTAGGCTTAGCTGAACACTACATATTCAAGCACATGCAGAGATATAAGCAAGTTTGGAGAAGGCATTTTTAATAAGATGAGGACTTCGTATCTGTTCTGTCTTCTATGGACACTGAAATATTGCCTGCATCATTCCCACACATCTGGCAGATATGTGACATCTTTCTCAGAGATCTAACACAGACATAGAACTTAAATTTAGAGCATTAAGACGACCATAATAAATGAAGAAGAACAAACCAAAAGAGTTTTCTAATGCACCAGGTCTTAGTGATGTTAATTAGTACTGTTTTCTCAGATATGATATAATCTATGAGAGATAAAACCCAGAGATCTTTATCTACTTCCAAATATTTTGGAAAAAAGTCCCTAAAACATGTAATTAACTCAAATTTGAAGGTTCAGAATAATGATAGCACATCAAAGAGATGTGATGAGAATGTATTTAGGTTGTATTTGGGTTATAATTGAGTATCAAATTTAAACTCACTCCAAAAGACTACGCACAAAAAATGTAACTTTTTGGTTTCTTTTAACTGAAACAATTTTGTTATTTAACATTTTATAATCACATGCCCATTCTTCCCCTATCCCATCCTTATACTCTATACCCCAACTTTTATACCCCTGTCCCCAACCACCTTATTAGAAAAAAGGGGAGGGGTAGGGGATTTTAACTTGAATTATGTCTCTGGCTTTCCTATTCCAATAGGTTTGCTTACTTAATAATATGAAGTCTGAGTTTATAGAGATCTTATGTGGATTTGCCGGGAAAGAGGTCACAAACACTACAAACTGGTCTCTGTTTAAAGTGTTTTCTCCAATTTCTTTTTATAAATGTGTCTCTTCTTCTATAATCTGCAAATGATGTTACTGATTCTATGTAACCTTTGGGCATGCAATGGCTATTATTTGTTGAGAACTAATCCTGAGTTTTCCTCCAGTCACTATAATGTTTATCTACAGTGGTCTTCTCTTCTTATGACACAGTCTAACTTAGGGAACGCAGGATGTTTAGGGATCCAGTTCACATCACAAGCTAACCATAGTGATCTAACAGCATAACTTCAGGCCATCTCTTAGTCTCCTTCAAAGAAACAACAACAACGATAATAAATAATATTTTACATTCCAATAGTGTTATGTGACTGGACATGTTCTAAAGGCTTTCTATACAGAAAATTATGATGCTCAAATAATCCTTCAAAGCAGTTACAATTAAAACCCACTTAAAAAAAAAAAAGAAATTGAAGAATAGATACCTTAAGTGGTATACCCAAGTCAAAAAACAAAAAAAAAAAGCAAATGGTAGAATCAGGGTTTTGAAGCTGGACTCAACACTGGGCAAGTTAGAATCTCTTTGAGTCATGAGCTTTTGCATAGACTTTCTATGAAGCCAGGCTGCTGAGAAGAAAAGGACCATCTACTGGTATTGTGAGTCCATCAGATCTTCCTTATGCCAGCTTGTTCTACGGTTTGTACCAACATGTAACATCCCATTGTATTTGAGGATCTCCCTCAGAGTTACTGTGAAAAAGACTTGAAATTTTCTAAGTTATCCCTTTGGTAGCATTGTCAAAGGCAAAAATCCATTCTAAATGTTTTGGCAGACCAGGCCCCTGTGCCCACCTGACAGTGCTAAATGCAGAGTAAGAAACTAGCACCTGGAGACTGAACTTCTTGATTTACCCATGTCTCCTCCCCACACTTCTTTTTCATATGTCTGTGTCTTGTTTCATCTCCCTGTCATCTTTCTGGAGGTGGCTTTCACATTCTCCCCAAGAATGTGCTCCCAGACCATGCCGGAGAAAACAACAAATAATAAAGAAAGATTCAAAAATATTATCCATATGGACATAGCCTAGTCACATCATTGGTCTTTTAATTAAAAGATAATCTTCCCCAGAAACTCTGGAAATTTGCATTGTCTGCCTAAGTTCAATTCCTCATTACTACAGATACAAGTGTAGAGAATATTATAAATGCTAAATTCATATAAGGCAGGAATATATTTCATGTTTTGTGGCATGCTCCATGATTTTCATGTTAGTCCATGAATTACTCTATTTTGAGCCTTATGTTATGAATGTTTTTACAAGATGCCTTTAAAAAATTAGTTCTTGTAGCTTTCATCTGTATTGTGGGTATATCAAAGCTTTTAAATTGAGAAACTATTTTAGTAGCAAAATAACTTGGGACAAAACCACAGTATTTCCAACATGGAGTATAGAAATCAGAGTTCTACTTTTCTGTGAAATACAGTTTGACATCCTTCCCACCCAACACACACATTGGACACACACAACATACACGAATAGACATAATCACCCTTTGGCCAAAGACTGTTAGTATAATATAATCCATGTTTTGACTGCTGAATATATACTATAAAAACATTTTTTATGTATTTTATGGCTATTCAGTATATCATTTCTATTAGATGCTGTTTTGAGTATCTCTAATGCAAAAGAAATAACAAAAAAATGAAGTTTTATAAAACAAGAACCATTCATTGTTAAAATATCTATACTTCCCAAAGCAATCTACCTATTCAATGCCATCCCTATTAAAATACCAACATTGTATTTTAAAGATTTGGAAAAAAACAATTCTGCATTTTGTATAGAACCAAAGAAAAAAAAAAAAAAAAACAACCCATATAGCTAAGGTAGTTCTTAGTAATAAAAACAAAGCTGAGGGCATCACCATATCAGATTTTAGGCTGTACTACAAAGCCATAGTGGTCAAGACAGCATGGTACTGGCACAAAAATAGAGACATAGACATTTGGAATCAAATAGAAAACTGGGAAATGAAACTAACATCTTACAACCACCTAATCTTTGATAAACCAAACAAAAACACACTTTGGGGAACAGACTCCCTATTCAATAAATGGTACTGGGAGAACTGCATATCTACATGAAAGACTGAAACTGGACCCACACCTTTCCCCACTCACAAAAATTGATTCAAGATGGATAAAGGACTTAAATTTATGGCATGAAACAATAAAAATCCTCAAAGAAAGTATAGGGAAAACACCAGAAGATACTGGCCTGGGGAAAGACTTCATGAAGAGGACTGCCGGGGCAATTGCAACAACAACAAAAATAAAAGAAATGGGACTTAATTAAACTGAGAAGCTTAGGTTGTCTCCTTAGGTAAAGCTAAGGAGACAACAACCAAAGCAAATAGACAACCTACACAATGGGAAAGGATATTTGCATATTTTGAAAAAAGCTTGATAACTAGGATTTATACAGAACTCAAATTAATCCACATGAAAAAAGCCAAAAATCTCATATTCAATGGGCAAGAGACATGAACAGAACCTTCTCTAAAGAAAACAGATGAGGGCAGTGCCTGCAGCTCAAAAGAGTGGGGCCCCAGTCCCATATACTGGAGGTGGTGGGTTCAAACCTGGCCCTGGCCAAAAACTGCAAAAAAAAAAAAAAGAAGAAAAAGAAGAAGAAGACAGATGAATGGCTAACAAACATATGGAAAAATGCTCAGTATCCCTAATTATTAGAGAAGTGCAAATCAAAACCACCCTGAGATACCATCTAACCCCAGCGAGAATGGCCCACATCACAAAATCTCAAAACTGCAGATGCTGGTGTGGCTGTGGAGAGAAGGGAAAACTTTTACACTGCTGGTGGGACTGAAAACTAATACAACCTTTCTGGAAGGAAGTATGGAGAACCCTCAAAGAACTCAAGCTAAACCTCCCATTTGATCCTGCAATCCCATTACTTGCCATCTACCCAGAAGGAAAAAAATCCTTTTATCATAAGGATTGCAATAAACGCTAGACTGTTTATTGCAGTGCAATTTACAATTGCCAAAATGTAGAAACAGCCTAAATGCCCACCAACCCAGGAATGGATTAACAAGCTGTGGTATATGTATACCATGGAATACAGCTCAGCTATTAAAAAAAAAAATGGAGACTTTACAGCCTTTGTATTAACATGGATGGAAGTGGAACACATTATTCTTAGTAAACCATCACAAGAATGGAGAAGCATGAATCCTATGTACTCAATTTTGATATGAGGACAATTAATGACAATTAATGACACGGTGGGGGTAGGGGAAGGGGAAAGCATAGAGAGGAAGAAGGAGGGAGGAGTGGGAAAGGGAACAGCAGAGAGAGGGAAGGAGGGGAGGGGGAGGGGTCTCGGTGTGTGCTACAACTTTTGGGGGCAAAATGCAATTGTTAAGAGGGACTTTACCTAAAAAATGCAATCAGTGAAACCTGGTTTCTTGTACCCTCAATGAATCCCCAACAATAAATTTAAAAAATAAAATAAATAAATAAACAAGAACCATTTTAATGTGCTCACAATTTTATGAATCAGATATTTATGCATTGTGGAATGGGGAGGACTTATCTTTCCTTTGCAATGACTGCGCCTATGTGGTTCAAAGAAATGAAAATGGACATGATGGATTAACTGGGGTCACATGTCTGGGATCTCAGTTTTGGCTGTTGGCTGATTGAAAATATCTCTTTTAGTCACATGCCTTATACCGGGGCAGGGCTGGCCAAACTAGCAGAGGCTGTCTGGGCACCATTCATTCTGCACAGCATGGCCGTCTCAAGATTGGTGCAGAAACTGATGGGCTTCTCCCTGTGGCAGCATTCCAAGAAGCCTGGGTAGAAGCTGCCAGTCTTCTCACCAAGTAGCTTTGGAAATCTCACCATACTATTTTTTCCATAGATTCAATTGTTCAGGTAAACAATTAAGGAAATCCTAGATTCAAAGAAAGTAGAATTTGACACCATCTCTGTTGTTAATTTTTTTATATATATTTCAGATTAATACAAGAGTACAAATGATTAGGTTATATTGTTTGCACTTCTAACATAAAGTTCAATTTGTATTTGAGCCCTTCACCCAGGGGGAGTGCTGCATGCCCTTACATTTTGCATCTTAGGTGAGAGCTTACCAATCATCCTTCCTCCTGCCCTATTCCCTTTCCCTCCTCCCATTTAAATTTAATTGTTGTCTTTCTAATTGTTTATCTACTGTTTCATATTAATATTCAGTACACTATATACCTGATTTTTCATCCTTGTGATACTTTACTAAGAAGAAAATGCTTCAATTCCATTTAGGTCAGTGCTTCTGAACCTGGGGGTCACGACCTGAATGACCCTTTCATAGGGGTCGCCTAATATCAGATATTTACATTACGATTTATAACAGTAGCAAAAATTATAGTTATGAAGTAGCAACAAAAATAATTTAATGGTTGGGGGTTAGAAAGGTTAAGAACCACTGATATAGGTAAATACAAAAGATATAAAGTCTCAATTTTTTTATGGATGAATAGTATTTCATGATATACATATATGGGAGTTTATTAATCCATTCACGTGTTGATGGGCACTTGAGTTAATTCTACATCTTAGCAATTGTCAATTGAACTGAAATAAACATTCTAGTGCAAATATCCTTATGATAAAATGATTTTTTCTTCTTCTGGATATATACCTAGTAATGATATTGCAGAATCAAATGGAGGGTTTACTAGTAGCTCTTTAAGGATACTCCATACTTCTTTCCACAAAGGCTGTATTAGTTTGCAATTCTACTAGCAATGTAAAAGTATTACCTTCTTTCCATATCTACGCCAACATCTGCAGCTTTGGGGAAAACATTTCATGAAGAACACCCCTTTAGCAATTACAACAACACCAAAAATGAATAAATGGGACAGGATCAAGATTAAAAGCTTCTGCCCAGCTATGGACACGACAACTAAAGCAAACAGACAGCCTGCAGAATGGGAGAAAATATGTGCATGCTATGAACCTGACAAAGGGCTGATAACTGGAGTTTACAGAGAATGCAAACCAATTAACAAGAGCAAACAATCCCATTTATAAGCGAGCAAGAGACTTGAACAGAATCTTCTCTGAAGAAAACAGATGAATGGCCAACAAACATGAAAAAATTCTTTAATCATCTCTAATCATCAGAGATAGATTCCATCTTTTAATGGGAGGAGTAGAAAGAATTTGAGGCCTTCTACAACACATGACAGACTCCAATGTGCATAAGTGGCTCAGCTCAGAGAGATAAAGAAAACTATAATCAACTTCATTACATGGTAATTTCTATATCATATTCTTATTATCATATTAAAATGGCATATATATTTAAGTTCTCAACAAAGATGACAAAATCTAAGAGGCTGTAGGAAAATAAAAGCTATTAAACAAGCATGAAAAAAGAATGCAATAAAGGACTGACATTGGGTGCATTTTTTTATAATTACATATTAACTTAAGTAAAATAATGTTAGTTCAAAAATGATTATTTTAATAACATTCTGTTAAATGTTTTCTGTGTATAGATGTTGACCACCCATGGGACTGTACTTCCACATAAAGAAGTGGTCAACATAAGGAACTGGGTCTGTTATACTGCTATGTACATGTGGTGCATGTTTGCTCACAGTTGCTGTCATCTTAGAAATACATACAAACAAAATTTTGAAGGATCAATATTTTCAAAGGCAAGCTTTTTTCAACTATTACTATGAAATTTACTGTTTTTTAAGAGTTATGGAACTTCCTAGTTTACATTCCTCCAGGTGGCGTGGAATGCCCCAGGAGTCACTTGATGGAAGGAGAAAAGCAATGGAGCAAAGGCACTACAACATATTCCCATTTCAATTTAAGATTATTTTTACTCAGAATTTTTAACCAAGATAATACTCAACAGATTTGTTAAGCTATTGTGGCAAAATAATTTGAGTAGCACAGAATGTGCATTCGTGATCCTGTAGAACAAATCATACGACTTTCCTAATGAAAAACATATTAATAAGATTAAAACCTTTAATCTCTAGACGTGTTGGGACAAAAATGAAAAAACTAACACAATAGTAGTATTCATCTTCAAGCACTTTATTGTTTCAGTTTATGAATTCAAAGTGAATAAACTTTAATTCATGTGTGTTCCTCACTTTAACAATTGAATTCAATTTCTAACTGGTCTATAAGCTCTCTGATAGTTTTTTCTTAAGAGATTTAGCACTGGTGTCCTTTGGGGCCATATTATTAACACAGACAAAAATAGTTCTTTACCATATGAAAGTAAAATATCTGAAAATATATAGAAAACAATGCCAGTTTGTTAAGCTGCCCTCTCACTAGACCAGCAACATGCATTTGATTCAAGACATGGAAAGGAACACAATATAGATATTCATGAACACACACACACACATCCATAGTTACTTAACAAGAAAGAAATGGTTATATGTCCCATAATTGATAAGTGGGTAGAAAAATTCTGTAATGATATTTCTAACAGTTAAGAGATTCTTGTTTTGCTTTTTCTATTGTGATATAAGAGATATTTTTCAGCATAATACAATTCTTCCATTTACTTAACAATTTTCAGTTATTAGAAACAGATGGTGTTTTGGTGGTAAACACAATTAATTTACATTTTAGGGATTTCACTTAATTAGAATTGGACTTCATGTCTCACATGCATTGGATCCCATCATTATACATCCTGTTTATAATTCTGCCAGCTGTCATAAATACATACTTGTTTTTTCAATTCATAAAAACATAATTTCTAACTAGGAGTTATCTGTTTTCTTGCATTATCTGGAGATGAAATATATTATTTTAAAATTGAATTTTAAAAGGGTATTTTAAGTCATTAGGTTATCTTTATTTAAAATGAATGAATATTCAAAGTATACACATATCACCATTTAAAATATCTCAGTTATTTTCATAAGTATTAACAAAAATATTTTATACTATGGAGATCTATAAAAATATGAATGATGATAAAAACATATGTTTATTAGACCATGAAGATACTTTCCAATTACTTATTTTTCTCCCAAATATTACCAAAGTAGGTTATATAAACTAGATAGTATGATGAAAAGTAAAAACTCTATCCAATTTTCAAATACTCATTCTACACAATGCTACTCATTAAAATGATTGATGTTCTAAATATAGTGTGCTTATGTGTGTGTGTGTGTGTTTCCTCTTAATCACATCAATGTTATATTGATGGATTAAATATAACAATAGCATAAGATTATTAATTCAAGTTATTTACATTTTAGTATTTATAAAATGTACATGCTTATCATTCGATATTTTGCTCTTGTTATAGAGGAAGTAAGGTCTGTTTTATTTGTCATGGACTTCCAGCAAAGACACATATTATTCTTTTATTTCATCAAAATGCAATTAATATTTTATTTTGAGAATTTACCCTCTGTAAACATTCTTTTTGATGTCAAAATGTATAGTTAAAAGTTATGTATTTTTAATTTTTAAATTTTTTTTTTTTTTTTGTTAGAGGCAGGGTCTTACTATGTTATTCAGGTTAAATTCAAACTCCTAGGCTCAAGCAATACTCCTGCCTTAGCCTCCAAAATAGGTAGGACCACAGGTGAGAATCACCATGCTTGAATAAATTTTAGGAATATTTTAAATTAAGAAAATCTTAATCTTAATATTTTTCTCCAAATCTTAGCTAAGTTTTGGGACTTAGGTTGAGTTTTATTTCCACTTGGTTATGTCTAAAAACAAACTAATTCTAAGTCACCATTAAAAATAATTTCCAAATGCATTAAATAACAATTTAGGGTATAAGAGTAATACCTAAGTGATGTCACTTCTTTTAACAGCAATACATTATAATCAATATCTTATATCTAGCAAGTTTTTCTGAACCAAAAATAATCATCTGTAAAAATAAATTATCCTTGTTAATGATTGTTTACTTTACTGTTATATCAATATTTTGGGCATAAACTTTAGTATTTTACTCCCATTTAATGGAAAGCTTTTCTATTGTCAGGAAAAATATGGCATCTCATATTTCCACTAGGTACTAGCAAAGCTCTCAAATAAACATCTTTAATGATTAGCAATAAGCTTTTTTAACTACACTATGAAGTGTTTTTAGACTTATAGGAAATAATGATTAGACGTCTCTTTCAACATTCAGCTCCAACTTATACCTCATTCATCATCAATTATTTAAATAAAGTTTCATCTTCTCAGATTTATCATTTACCTATTCTGAAGTAACAAAACAGTCACATTACAGCTCTATAAGGAATTTTGAAAAATTCCATTAATATTCCTATTACTCTAAAGGCTGAATGCATAACTCAGACCACCCATATACTGGAAGAAGACCTGGTGAAGAAGGTACCAGGCTCTGATCTCTCAGTGCAAAAGTAGGAAGTGAAAATTATGGCTGTATTGAGAACTGTCTGCAGTTTAAATGTGTGCCTTCTTCTCACACAGCTTCCCCCATCAAAAGGTGAAAAACATGCAGTCAAATTATTTAAGGGACTCTGACCCATCATTGCCCAATTACTGAATCATACCATCCTAGATACAAACTCTAGGAAAGACTGAAAAATAAAATCAAGTATTTTTTTTTAAGGTGGAAGATAACTTGTCATTACAAAATCTAGGGAATACAGATTATTCCAGGAAAAATGCTAAACACTTACTCAGCCAAGGACAAAAATAACCATTCTGGATAGAGAAAACTATCAGAACTGTTGCAATATAGCATCTAAAATTCACAATAAAATAAATAAGTGGCATGCAAGGAAATAGAAAAGTATGTACAAATATGAGGGAAAGAAGGATAACATGAACTGAGAAATCCTACCCTTTGGAGATAATAGACAATTAAAATCTCCAGTATGCATGTGTTCAAAGAATAAAAGAAGCAATTAAAAATGAAAAATTAGGGCGGTGCCTGTGGCTCAAAGGAGTAAGGTGCCGGTCCCATATGGAGGTGGCGGGTTCAAACACAGCCCTGACCAAAAACTGCAAAAAAAATAAAAAATTAAAGGAAAGTATGACAGTGTTGTCTCACCATATAGACAGTATCAATAAATACAAATTATGTAAAAGAGCCAAATAAAAATTTTGGAGTTGAGAAGTACAATAATTAATTTTAAAAATAACTGATCACTAAAAAAAGTCAGTGACAGATTTGTGCTGGAAGAAATACTCAGGAAACATCAAAGTGGCTCAATAGAATTTACTCAAACTGAAGAGCAGAAAGAAAATGTAGACAAAATGAACAAAGCCTCACAGAACTGTGGGAAGCCATCAGTTGTACCTATACAATCATGTGAGAGTCCCAGAATGTGAAGAGGAAGGGGTACAGCTAATCCTGCAGAAATTGTGACAAAACAATATATGTGCTGTGAAATGTCAAATCTACATATTCATGAAGGTCAATGAGCAGGATAAAACAAGAGAGATAAAAACAAATAGTTCCACTCAGACTGCAATCTTCAAAATAGTAAAGACAAAAATAAAAAGAAACATTTCAATTCAACAAGATAAAAGTGATTCACTGCTATGAGACAACCTTTATAAGATTAACAAGACACCTTTCCCTAGACACCTGCTCCCTGTGGAACGCAAAAGACAATAAGAAGACACTTTTAATGGGCTAAAGAAAAAGAAAGACACCTCAAAATTTAGTATCCAACTAAATTCTCCTTCAAAAATGAAGAGAATAAAACTTTTTCAACTGAACTAAAATGGATAGAATGAATTGTGAGCAGAATTTTCATACCAAAAAAAAAATAAATAAAAGGGAGTACTTTTGACTTAATTGACAGGAAACCAAACAATAACTCAAGTCTGTGCAAGCAAAAATGGAGTATTTTTGTATTTAGTCTTTTATTAAGGCTAAGTATGAAAAAAGACAGTATAGTGTATTTTAGTGTAACTATTTTTTCTATAATTTTTAAGGGAAACTGCATTTAAAAATATAACACTTTACTGATAGGTAAAATAATGTGTAAAGGTGTATTTTTTTATGACAGTCATAGTACAATGGACAGAGAACCCTGCACAAACTGCAATGGATGATGCATTCTTCAGCGTATATGTCATGTTCTCTAGGGGAGACTGTGAGTTAGAGTATAACATAAGCTGAAATAATTCAAAATAACAGAAATCATACAAAGCATGTTTTCTGATCACAGTATAAAATTAGAAAGTGTTAAATTAGAAAATAACACTATAATGTAATAAATTCACAAGTAAATAAAAACTGAATAATAAACTCTTAATAACCAATAGATGAAAGAAGAAATTACACGGGATATCAGATAATACTTTTAGCACTCTGTGAAGTTGAGGAAGACAGATTGCTAGAGTTTAGGAGGTTGAGATCAGCCTGAGCAAGAGTGAGATCCCATCCCTACTAAAATAACAAAGATTAGCCTGATGTTGTGGTGTGTGCCTCTAGTGTCAGCTATTCAGCAGGCTGATGCAGGGATCACTTGAGTTCAAAAGTTTGAGGTTTCAGTGAACTACCATGACCCCACACTGTACTCTAACAGAGGTGACAGAGTGAGACTCTATCTCAAAAAATAATAATAATAATAAGCTTAAGATAAGTAAAAATAAATACACAACATATAAAGCCTAGAGAAATTTAATTAAAATGGTGTATAAATGTTTATACATTTATGTATAAATTATATATACATATATATCCCAACATTTAAAAAAAGAAGAAAAAAATCAGTAACCTAGACTTCCAGCTGAAGACATTGAAAAAAAAAAAATGGAACAACAAAACCAGTGCAAACATGAAGAAGACAATAATAAAGATTTGAGTGTAAATAAATGGAAGGAGAAAATAATAAAAAATATCAATGAAACTAAAATCATTAAAAAGATCTTTAAAAAAGGTTAAATATCTAGGTAGACCAAGATAAAAGAGAGGATTCAAATTTCTAAAATCATAAATATTGGCCTTGTAAAAATAAAAAATGATTATACACAAAAGTTAGATGAAATGGATAAGCTTAGATACAAAACATTAAAACATTAGAATACAAAATCCAGAAAACCTTTACAAAATAAAGGCATTAATTTTGTTGCCAGAAAACTTCTCACAAAGCCAGAAAGAGTTAGATTCACTAGTGAATTCTTGCCAAATGTTTAAAGAGAATTAATGGCAGATTTTATCAAACTATTTAAAACCCTAGAAAATAAAGGAAAATTTTATAACTATTTCAGGCTGCCAGCATTATTCTGATAATCATAACAGGTAAATACATCAAAGGGAAGGAAAAATATGGGTTGATATTGCTCACTGCTATATGAATAAGTGGGTCATAGAGTTCTCATTTTTGTACAGTCAAGGGGGACCAACAGCTCAAAAGCCTTTTAGTGAAAACCTCAATTGTGTACGTTCTCAATTGATATACACAGTATCCAAATAAAAAGACAAATACATTTTTAGCTATTTAGAGCCTAAATACTTTGCAAGCTCCAAAAAATTATATAATATATCTGCTATCAGTACACAAGAAAAACTCTGGGGCTATAGCCCAGGACTATAAAAGACCTCAGAGACCCCAAGCTACAGCTGCTCTTAGGAATTCTCTGACGCAGGGAATCCTGTCACGCTGCATAATGATGGTATCTTGAGAAGTACAGCCCTGTCCTCTTCTCTTTCTCTTCAAGGCATATTTCCCTCCTTCTTCTGAAAGGTGTCCTTGTACTTTTGTATCTAAAAGGTCTCATGCTCTGACGATCTCACCCTCTCGCATACATCGGTGGAAGTAGTGTCAATGTAAACTCAGTATCTGTCACTGCCTTTTCATGGTCACATAATTTTCCTGAATCAGCCCAGGGTCCCTCTGATGTAATGACTTCTTTTCCTTTAGGTATGTGATGTCAAATAAGTAAATAAAGTACATGTGAACACAGAAATGAAGAGCACATACTTTTACTGATAGTTCTCTAATTGGCATGTTAGTCTAGAAAATGGTTTTGATTTACAGTCCTATGGTGTGACAAATATTTTAGGAATTTGCCTGGAAATTGATGGGGTTTATATTTCCTCTGTGTATGAATCTCATAATCTTGTGCAAATTCATCCAATATCTAAGCCTCAGTTACATCATCTATAAAATAGAGATAACGATAGGAAATGATAGTTTTATTATGGAGAGTGGGATAATACACACGAAACGCTCTGCGTGGGTGTCTAGCACACAGTAATACCTCACTAGTAGCTCTTACTTACTAGCATATGAGAAATAGATCAATATCCTTTCCTACAACTGAAGTACATTCCAGAAAGCAAACCATGGTGCTGTAATACACAAGCCTCATTCTCATATCCTTATGGGGACATGAGAACACTTTTATATAACTAACAACAAGTGTGGAAAATTATTGAACATATTTTGGACGTGGAAGAGTGAAAATTATTTTTAGAATTATCCAATATGTCTTTAGAGTTCCTTTTATCGCTAGTTCCCTTTGAAATTTCTCTCAACTCTGAGCTGTCATTAATCTACTAGCTTTTTAGAGTATGAAATCTAGCTGATCACTTCTAGATTGCAATAAATCTTGTCTTTCTATACTAATGAATGTAAAATATATTTAACTTAATTTTTGTTATTTAAAATCTTTATATATTGAAATTTTTTATACCTTTTACAGCAAAGTCAAACATATGATTAGCTCCTGCCATCCAGGAAAATATTGCTTTATTAATTATGTGGATAGATGTGATTTTATTTATTAAACTCTTTTATTTTCGGATTAGACTGACTTTAGTTAGGTTTTCATACCCTTTAAAGTGAAATGCTTGCTCAAAGATATAATAGCATGGTCTCTGAGAGTGAAAAAAAAAAAGTAGGATATGTACCATTTGTAACTATACAATACCATTAATGTTGATAAAGGTGTTTCAGAAAAAGTGACGGTGTTAATATTGAGTGTATCATGGAAGTTTTCTTATTGTCATTAGGGTGAATTAAGATAAGAATATAGAGTCCTATTAATAAAAACCTTATCAGAACGTAGTGCCAATTGTAAACAAGAATGAGTTTGAAAGAAAGGGCAGTGAGTTAAAGTAAGATGTTAAAAAAAGTTAAGATAAGGGTATTTTATGAAAAGTATGATAAGCAGAGCCTCCAGCTTGTCTCCTGAATTTCCAAGGTGATTTGCTGTAAGCCAAAAAGAACCTGTCAAACTCATTTAGCATAAAATGGAAAATACTGAAATATAAGTTTCTTCTTTGAAAACAGAAAAAGAGAAAATGTCAAGGCAAAGCCATCAGGCTTGTAGAAAGACATGCAAAGACGATCCCATCTTTCTGTGAAAAAAATTAAAATTCCTTTAAAATTGGAATCTCTGTGGAATATCATAAAATACAATTGAACTAAACCAAAGTGTGTATGCAATTGGGTGCTGTGAATGAATGACTGATGGATTTGAATATACAGTTCCGGAGCATGGATGGGACATTTCCACCTTTGTCCTAAATCAGTGAAAGGGGCTATCTGATAATCAAGATTATCTGTTCATTGAAGATTCTTTTAAGCCGGTCTGTGTGAGCCCTCTGTTGATAAGAGAAATATTTAATTTTGTTTGAAAAAGTATTTTGAAGCAACTTTTGTGTATAAACAAAACAATTCATTCTATATCACGTGAAATTGGAGATTACGCAGTATTGATTAATTCTGAATATTAGATTTAGAAAATAAATCTAAACAGTACTATACACAATAAGACAATATTTTCTTTAAAAAATAAATTCTGGAAAAATATTCTAGCTCTTTTTCTTTTGAATTGAAAACAGAATCGAGGGAATATTGAGTGATAACTGAAAAGTTGAGTTGACACTGAGATTCCATTCAGGTATAAAGTCATTTTCTAAAGTTATGCACTTTCAATAAAAAATACAATGGATGACTATCAAAATGCAAAAATGTGGCTGTAACTAATCAGTATTTTATATTTACAGGTTTATTTTCAAAATTGAATTTCAGCTACATCCAGAAAAAAAATCTGGTATATATTTCTTTATCTATAGACTTACTTAAATGCTAATCATTCTATTGAGAAAGCATATTTCATGGAACAATGAGACATAAAACATATTTTCACTATGTTTTTGTATAGTACACTTTTGTGTGAAGCCAAAATTGACAGAAATGCCAATGTGTCAATAGCTTATATGAGAAACAGCCCGAATGACTTCCCCTTACCTTTATAGTCGGAAGAGTATGGATATGAATTGTTAGGTACTCATGGAACTAAATACAGGAAGTTATTTTGAATGTATTAGGGCTACTTGGGATTGAATACTATTTCAACATTTATTGGTATTGTAGTACAAATGAGTGATATGAGAAATTAGACAGAGTAATACTACTTAAAACATTTATAATTATGTAAGGTTGACAGAGAAGTGAATGATTACAATGGGAGGTAAAAATGTCATGGCAGTAAACTGCTGCAAATCTACAAAACAGTCTTTGAATACTAGAAAGAGAAGTTGCTTCATGGAAAATTAATATGCACATAGATACACACACACACACACACTCCAAAATTATCTTTCTAGATAAAGAATTATAGCAGATGAGGAATCATAAAACCTTTATACCATCAAGATTCTGAGTTATTTGGTAAATCTCTTTGTTTTTCTGTTGATCTATGATTTTATAAGATTAAGTTAGAAATGTACCTTTAAAATATATATTGCAGAGAATTTTTGTGATCCTTTTAAAAAAAAGCTTCACTGATAATAAAGAAGCTGACAAGATCTAAGGTGTTTCCCATGATTGTCATACTCATATTCATTACATCAAAATAGCTCAATAAAGTAATTATGATGGTCTTCTGTACTTATTATTAGAAACAAATATTCTAAATTGGCATAGCTAATGACACATTTTTTAAAGTTACATTTGCTAAAGAATTATCACCTACCAGACAGTTTACTGAAATCATTGCCCACTACAACTGATTTAATGCTCTCAAATAGACTCTGACATTGAACCCGCTATCATCCCAGTTTTCACAAATAAGAAAAATGAATACAAGCAGAAAAAGGAATTTCCCAAAGGCCCTAGGGCAGTTAAGGGAAGAAACAGGATTTAAGAGAAGTTTAATATTAAATCTCATATACCACGTGCTAAAAACATTAAGATATCATATTTCACTTTTTTTACTAGGGCTTTTAGACTAGAAAGTATAAACTCACATTGGTTCTGGTAAATCAGTGTCCCAAGAATAGGCTATTTATAGGCAGCCAGGTTTATTTATATTGTAGAATAAAATTATACCAAGTCTTTTAATTAAAGACTATTTTAACCATTTTCCAAAGAGATATTGAAGATTTTCAGGCTAAAATGTGTTTACACAAATGTGCATCTTAGCAATTAGAGTTAAATGAAACCTGAGTTTTAGTACCAGTTCTGTTGCTAAGAATCTGTGAAAACTATAAAAAATCATTTTCTCTGAGCCTTAGTGTGGCAATCATTTAATGAAGGGGATAGAAATCACAGATTGACCTCTGACATCTCCTCAGACTGTGAAAGGCTTTGATTAGATGAAATTAGCAGAGTTTAAGGAGAATGACGTCAACAGAGATAAACATGCCAATTAGCACATATTAACTCAGAGCTCTTCTCTCATAAATTCATGTTTAAAAAGACATATAGCCAATAGAAAAGATTCTTACAGGAACCTTCAAATTATTCAACCCCAAATTCTGGGGACATTATCATCCTCCTGCCCATTGACTGGGGCTCTGCTTGTTCTTGGGCCTTCAGACCTAAACACCACTGGCTTTCTTGGATTTCCATCTTGCAGATGGCACAATGGAGGACTTCTGAGCTTCCATAATTTTGTGACACAATGTACCATATTAAATCTCTATCAATCTGTCCAACTATCTATTATTTATCTATCTATCATCTATATATTCTCTATTGGTTCTATTTCTCTGGAGTACTCTGAAAAATAAAATATTTTTGTCCTATATAGATACAACCTAGGTAGGATATAGACACCTGGTCTTATCAGTGTGCACCTGCCTGGATTACAGCCTCTGCAGCTGGGTCAGAATGAGAGCTGCAAAATGGAGCTCTCATTGAGCTTTACAAACAAATTGGTCTCCCTTGCATGCAGAGGATTTTCTGTGTAGAACTTCTCGGTCCTGTTGCTAGGCAGTAGTATCAGAGAGGAGGTCATGGTTTAAAGGCTATGGCCATTCTTAAAGAGATTCTGCATATTTTTAAAATAAATATTATTCTACTTTCTATATTGTCTTAGAAAAAAATCCAGATACTTCAAGATATTATTTTATTAGTTAAATTAATTTGTTTTTTTGCTGTCTGTTGAACTTCTTATTCCCATGATTTTGGAAGCCTCTTGCTTCTCCTACTGCTCAGGGTTTTACTATATATTTTTTAATGCTAAATTTTTCTTATTATGTACATGCAAAAGAACTAAGCTTAGTTAGTTAATGAGTAGTAACCATTTATTTTTCTTTGTTATGTTTTCACCTGGATAATCATATCATGAGGTATTTCATAACCATGCAGCATCTGATCTTTTTTTTTTTTTTTTTTTGTGCAATCACATAACACATTGCAGGATATTTAACATTTTTTACTACCACTCACTTAATGGCAGTAGCACTATACTAATCATCATGACAATTAAAACCCCTAGAAAATGTGTAAAATATATGCTAGTATAGAAATGTGAACATACCAAGCATATATTCTATAATTGTGTGTATACAACTATAATATATTTTTGAGTGAATTCAATTTCAGTTTACACCGTTCCTTTAAATTTCTATTTAGTTTCAATATTCTACTTTTCTATTACAATACTAATATTAGATTGGCCACTGATAACATTTTCCAGATAGATTTGTTTCCAAAGGCTATTTAAAATATTTTTTAAATAGTTGCTTGCAAATTAATTTTTATTAATCGGAGTAATATGAAAGAAAATTATATTAAAATTATACATGGGTACCTTAAACTTTAGTTTTCATAAACTTTATTTCAATTTCATACTCTGCTAAGATTTTACTATTGTATTTTACAGAAAGTAAAATGAGGATCAAAGGGGTTTAGAATTTTTGAAACGATTGGATGAGATTAAGAGGCAGAAGGAAATTTAATACCTGTTGCTGGAAGCTGTTAGGTCTCTTTCTTTGCACTCTCTAGCTAGGTCCCCTTCCTATTCTGAATTGTTCACTCCATACCTCTATCAGTGATCTTGAATTCTGGTCTTTTAAAATATTTCTACCTTCATCCAGCTCTCTTGGGCAGGAACTACTGTGTAAATTGAAATGCCTCTTCCAAAGAAAGGCTATAAGCAACGAAATTGTTTAGAAATTGGGGAAATGTCTGTTACATCGTCTACAAGATCCTATTCCATTTATCAATTGCAATTGTTTAGATCAAAGTTGAAGGATATGTGAAATTCACTGTGAAGACTGCAAACAGCAAAGCGTGTAGCATTTATTTCTTATTTTGTTTCATTTCAAAACCTTGAAATGTTCCTTCACATTCTGAGAATTCTAACAGGCATTAGTCCTTTTGTGTATGTTTAATATCAAAGAATAAACAAGAATAATATCCTTGAAAAAATTCTAATTGTTGAACAAATATAAAAACAGTAAATATTTGTGTAACAATTAAATAAGTGAGCATTTTTCCTTGAAACACAAACATTTTATGCCATAGAAAGCCACATCCATATTAATTGTACATTGCTTACATTTTTCCTAAGTCATATTATGTGTGTTAAGAATTTATTATTAATTATTTTATGTCTAATTGACAGTAAAAAAAGATTAGCCAATTATATAAAAGGGTCATAAGAGAAAATATATTTTTATTTCCTAGAAATTTTATTTCTTCCATGTTTCATCTTGACAGAGTCTACAAACATTTTTCCCAGATTAAAATTGTTTTCAGATAAAACAATTCATCTAAAATAATAATTTAAGTATTACCTTCTAATTAAGAATTAGAAGTAATAACAAACAAACAAAATAATTAGAAGTAATTATATTATGTATATGTTTATATATATTTTTTAATTTAGGTGACAATAGTCCTTATCCAAAATAGGAATCCAGTGAAGAGAATGGAGAGAAAGAGCAGTATGGCTTTACTTTCTTTGATTCTCTTTTCATTTAATAATCAGAAGCAAATACTGAGGGAATTTGTCAAGATGAGACTCGTTCTGCAGGAAATTCTCAGAACTACATTACACACAGAACAGCCCAAAAGACACTCACCAGTGTAAAACCACCCCAAACTAAACTCAGCTCTCATAAAACAACAGCACAAGAGGGTAAACATAGCAATAAAATACACCCAACATGATATATAGAACAGCACCCTGCCTATTAATCCTATCAATCAATGTGCACAGTCTGAATGACTGTCTTGAAAGGTGTAGACAGGCTGAATATATGAAAAAAATAAAATTCAAGTAATTGCTGTCTTCAGGAAACATATCTAACCCACAGGGACACATACAGTAGATTCAAGATATAGGGATGGAAAAACATATTCCATGCAAATGGAAACAAAAAGAAAGTAGATGTAGACATTTTCATATCAGATAAAAATTGACTTCAAGTTAACAATGGTAAAGAAAGACATAAATGGTAATTCCACAATGATAAAAGGAGCAATTCCACAAGAAGACATAGAGACAATGCAATTTTAAATATTTATGTACCTAACACAGTAGTGCTCAGAGTCCTTAAATAAATTCTACTGGATCTAACCAAAGAGACAAAAGACGGCATCATAATTTGGGGGAATTTCAACACCCCAGTTACCGAGTTGGACCTATCATCCAAGCAAAAAATAAATAAATAAGCACTGGACTTTAGTGGGCCTCGAGAAAACATGGGCTTTACATTTATAGGATGATTACCCCAAAACTTCTGAATATACATTTTTCTCGTCAGCACATAAAAAATTTTCTAAGATTGATCATATCTTAGGCCACAAAACATGTATCAACAAGCTAAAAAAAAAATCAGTTTTATCATATGCCTTCTCTGACCACAGCAGAACAAAAATACTAATCCATTTCAAAAGAAACAATTCTATACAAAGTCACAGAAATTAAACCTCCTGATACTACAGATAACCAGCTCAGTAAAAAATTAAGCTGGCAATCAAAAGACTCTTCAAACTGAAAAATAAAATGGCACAGGCTATCAAAATCTATAGAATTCAGCAGAAGTAGTGTAAGCAGAAAAATACATAGCCTTAAATTCCTCTATCAAAAAGACAGCAGAAAAATCACAAATTAGCAATGTAATAGCCCATCTGAAGGGTCTGGGAAAGGAAAAATGGACCACACCATAAGACAGAAGAAGAAAAGAAATAATTAATGTCAGAGCAAACTAAATGAAATGGAAAACAAATAATAAGAAATAGATCAATAAAACAAAAAGTTTGCTCTTTGAAAAGATAAAGGAAATTGATAAACCTCTTGATAGCTAAACAAGAAAGAGAAAGGACTCCCATAAGCTCAAGCAGAAATAAAAAAGATCTCATATGACAACTGATACCACCTAAATAAAAAATATCATCTGTAAATGGGATGAAAATTGCTATGCACATAAACTAAAAAACATAGAGAAAATGGACCAATTCCTGGAAAAAAAAATAAAACCTCCAAAGAGTCAGAAAGAAATGGAACTCCTGAACAAACCAATAATGAGAGCAAGATTGAAGTAGTAATAAAACCTCTTCCAACCAACCAAATAAACACAACTCAAGAGAAGATATATTCAAAGTCATATTTTCCAAGAGGTGGAAAGAATGGCTAATCCTCATAATAAAAACATTGTTCCATAACACTGATAATGAGGGAATTCTCTCTTGCTCATTCTATAAAGCCAGGATTGCCTTGATACCAAAGAAAGGAAAGAATACAGCCACAACCACAACCACAACAGCAAAAGGAATACTGCAGACCAATATCTCTTATGAATATATATGCAAAAATCTGCAGTAAAATACTAAGCATTTCAAATTCAATAACACATCAAAAAAGAATACCATGACCATGTGGACTTCAACTCATCGATACATGATGTTTCAACACAGAAATCAACACATTTTGTGATTCATCACACAAACTGTATTCAGACTATATTCAGAAAAAGCATTCAGCAAAATCCAGCAGTTTTTCATCATAAAAATCTTCAGCTAACAAAGTATAGAGTGAAAATACCTCAAAATTATAACCACGGTATTGTGCATTGCCTTAACTGAATTAAGTAAAGTTTTCATTACCAGAGGTGATATCGTTTCTTTTTTTCTTTTTGTCAATACGTATGTCTATTTCTGTAGTAATGTTTTTATTCTTTCCCTGAATTACGTTTTCTGGTTTCTTTGAGTTGGTTTTCTATTTTATCTTGGCTTTTAATAAGCACCCTTTTAGTCCATTTGGAATTCTTTGTCTGTCATTTTAATATTTTCACTACATTTGGTATCCATTGCTAGTGAGTCGGTGTCTCCTTTTGGGGTTGTCCTTTCGCTATGTTTTTTCATAGTCTTGAAGTTCTTTTGCTGATTCCCTCTCATCCTGAGCAGATGTTGCTTCTTTTTCTTTTTTCCATTTCTTATGTTTAGATGGGGCTTTTTCTCCCCTTGCTTCTAAGGTGTATCTGTGGCCATGTTGAGTAAGAATTTATGACTTTGCTTGTGAATGCTTAGATGGCAGCCTAGGTTCTAGATGAATCTCTTGGCTATAAATATTCTTAGTGTACTATTTTTCTCAATTGATAGTTATTTTTAAGCTGTAGCAGTAGTGAGCTATTGTGTGAGCAAATTCCTTGTCTCTTGTTACTGAGAGAGTATGGTTGTCTTATGTAATCCTTTCTCTTTTCTATCTCTATGGTCTTCTTAACAGTATGAATTATACTGGCAAACTCAATTTAATCTCTGAAACAGTTGGTGCTTATGAGTCAGAATCAACCACACCCTGTATGACTAAGTCCGTAAATGCTGTAAAGGGCTGTACAAATTGATCTCTGCCCAGTAGGTGGTGCCTGCTAGAAAGAAGCAGCCATATTCTTATTTTCTGGACTCGTGACCAGCTCCAGAACATCAGGAGAAGCACTAAAATGCAATAGGCAGCAAATGGGTCTTAAAATTTCCAGTTGAGTCTTTATTCTCCACCACAGCAGTGACAAATGGATGAGTGAGGCTAGGCAGGGCTCAGATTGGGTAAGCCTGCTTTCAGGCTCCATAAAATATGGTAAGATAGCTGTCCCATCAGAGGTTGAAAGTCCCTTTCAGCTATTTCAGGGAATAGCTACTAGAGAGGGTTTGAAGTACCCCCCCCCCAAAAAAAAAACAGAACATCACTTTATTAGGGCAGGCCTGTCTGTGATTCACAATTTGGCTGTCAGGAGTGGGATGGCTCTTTTCCCCTCTCTGCTGCTCCTCAACATTTCAATGCCAACTGCTGGCAGACAGGAGCCTAAACCAGCCAAGCTACCCAGGAATGATGCTGTAGGGTGGGACCTTCCATGTCCAGGATCTAACCCCAGCTTTCTTGTGGAAGGAGGGGTGCTTCAGAAGTGTACTACATCTCACATTCATACTGTACTTTCCTCTCAGTTCTGTGCAGGCTGACTTGTTTGCCTCCTAAGATGAATTTGCAAGTCTCATCTTACAAATAACATGATTGAATCCTGGGGACATTAAATCTTGCCTGTGGCCCTATTGTTGGGTTCCTAAAGATCAATGCCTGACTGCCAGGGAGAAGCAAGCTAGTCCCAAGTTGCCTATGGGCTGCTCAAGCAAATTTGATGCTTTAGGATATGCCCTGCACTGATGAAACAGTACTGGGGAGGGCCAAAGAACAGGGAGCTCACATTCCCAGAACCCCTTAGTCCTCTGCAGGTTTTAAGAGGAAATATTTGAGCTCCACTTTCCTTGGCGTGATCTATCCACAAACAGAGGGGAAGCAGTTACTCCTCAGAGCCCTGGCTCAATAATTTGTCTTGGCAGCTATGAGTAGAAAAGAAGCAGAAAAGGAAAAGAGCCCCTGTCTCTGAAAAGTAGCAGACCCAGAATGTACAGGCTCTGGGATCACACAGATCCCTCTAGACCCACCCAACTCTGTGACTTCTACTGTTTAGGCCAGAGTTGCAAAATATTTGTAGTGGGGATGACAGAGATGACAACTGAGGGGATGAAGCTCCTGGGGTATGACAGAGGTACACAGTGAGTACAGAAGCTATGTCTCATCTGCCAACTTGTCTCAGGAGAAGTGACCCCAAGGGGGCAGGCAGCCTGGTGTTTGTCATCAAAAAGCTCCTAGTTGACTGGCAGCAGCTGCTTTGGAGCATGTGAGGGTAGAAAGTTCTCCAGAAGTTTGAGATTTTGCTATAAGCCAGAGATGTCATGGAGGGAGAAAAGCACATGCACACACCCATTCTGCTACACTCCAGCCCCTTCACAGGTTGACCTCTCCTGATACTTTGCTCCATCTTGTTCTGTGCTGTCACTTCCTCCTTTGGAATTTCTGGTATTTTCTAGCATTTTTCACTTGGAATATACCCAATCTATATTTTTGGGTTTTTTTTCTCTTTTTATATAAAACCTTTTCTTCTTTCTGAGATGATCTGGCAGCTGATGTCTCTGGTCTACCATCTTGTATCAGATTGCCAATCAACTACAAATCTTCTTTTAAATATTAAATTTTGTAGACAATCCTTTATAAGAAGAAAATTGGTGTACATAATTTATAAATGTAACATTTTACCAATAGTAAGCTGTGCAGATGAAGAACAGACAATAGGTCTTATATATAAATATATGTAAATAATAATTTAAAATTACAATTCAGTTATTAAGAATTGAAAGCAAATTAATGACTCATAAGCTTGTTAATATATGTTAGGTGGTAACTGTGGGTGTGTATATGTATGTACATGTATGCATATATACATATACATATGTACATTATATAAACCATTGAATAGTCAGTTATATCATAATCAGTTTATATATAATCCATTGTATTAATATAATTATAACTTTCATATTCTTTTTATAAAACTTATTTTTTAAATAATAATTTCTAAGATTAAGATGTCAGTATATTTCTTAGAATTAAAAAAATGGCTTTGGGCCTTTAAATAATGTATTTTAAACTAATTTATGATAATTTCCGATGATGCATATGTTAATTTGCTCAACTGTAGTAAACATATTGCTATAGCGATATACATCAAAATATTTTGTTGTACATTTTAAAAATATACAGTAAAAATAAATAAATAATGTATGATCCATGTTATTACTTACACTTTACAGACTTCACAAAAATTACCTGTTTAAATATTGCTTTTCACTTTTCAGATAAAACAGAATTCCATTTTAGAAAAAAAAAGATAAACAGCCTTTATGCAATCAGCCCTTTTTCTAACATTTGTGGTAAATAATGTATTTTACAACAAATATGTTTAATTTAATTAATTTATTTATTTATTGACACAGAGTCTCAGTATGTCACACTTGGCAGAATGCTGTGGCACACAACTCGCAGCCACCTCAAGGGCTTGGGCTTAAGAGATTCTCTTGCCTCCGCCTCTCAAGTTGCTGGGACTACAGGTGCCCACCACAACACTGGCTATTTTTCTGTTGCAGTTGTTGCTTAGCTGGCTTAGGCCGGGTTTGAACCAGCTAGCCTCGGTGTACGTGGTTGGTGCTATAACCACTGTGCTAAGGGCGTCATGCCAACAAATACATTTTGAATTTTAATGCTTATTGCATACGTAAGTGCACACGAATTTAAAATATTTTAAATATGACTATCATGCATAGATTTTGAGTATGTTAAGTAGTTTGTCCAAAAGATTGTATATTTGAGATTTAAAATGAGTTCAAAGCAAACTTCTATTTCAAAATATGAACATCGGCATTTATCTAAGCGAGAAATAACTAATAAGTACTCACTTCATAAAAGTTCTCTTCTTTATGTTCCAAATATATAAAGTGGATGATAAGTCTCTTAATTTTAACTTCCCATACACTTGCCCTTTGTCTGTAATGACAAGTTTCTACTGCCTTAAGTTAAACATTGGCATTTGTAAGAAAAGTTAGACGTTATGTATACATTTCTCTGAGTCTGTCTATGTGTGTCAGAGATAGAGTTTTAAAGACATCATTGTATGTGAAAGTATATGGAACCCTCTTTTTATTTTCATCAGCTACAGAATGTTTTATTGTTTAGAATACCTGAATGTGAAATAACTAACCTCTGAAAACTATATTATGTTTATTAAGTGCAGATAATTTTTAGAAAATGAACAAAGATAAAAATATGTTTCGGACAACATGGCAAAGCAGATTAGCTAAAAGAGTTTTTGCCATATTACAACTGGATAGCAAATGAACTACAGTAAACATCCTTTTGAAATCACTACCACACTCAAAATCAGGTAAGAATATCTTCTGTCCTAAAATTATAGTTCATAAACAGATGAGAATATTAAAGCTATTCTCAGAATACATAAATTTATCCTTGATAGGATTTGGGGAGCAAACACAAATGCTGGTGTGAAATTCAGCTGTTGAATATATAATGTTCCAAAGTTCCCAAATGGAGTGTAACCTGAAAGGCCTTATTAAGTCGAAATCCAATAAGGGGAAATACTCAGTTTCTTAACTAATACACAGTCACATTTTCTATATAGTTGATAAAGATATACAAAGATTGTCAGGGGATAAACTCAGAATATTTAAATTGATATTTAAACATTTCATATATATGTCCTTCTTAGATACGGCGATTTAGCTTCTAAAATTTTTATATATTAGGAAATTGTATAAATGTATACAAATTTGTGAATGGTGCTGAGGTATAACACTGAGCATAATAATAAAACTACATAATTTACACTTTAAAATATTTTAGGTGTTTGTGGTGATTTAAAGTAACTTTATTATTCAGAACTTCCACCCAAAACATAGAAGAATGTATAGGGCAAGATTTCTGAAATGTAATTTTAAAAAGCAAATATTTTTAAATGTTTAAAAATGGAGGGGGTTATTTTGGTTGTCTTCCTTTCCAGATGTTAAAAGCCTAAATCCAAAGGATTAAAATTCATAACACTGCATATTATGCATTTCTGTATTTCTGTACAAATATATGGATATGTAGATTAGTATAAGAAAATCAGAATTTCTATAAATCTGTTCCATTAGAAAAGAACAATAGATAGCATTAGAGAAGGGTGTGGGATTAGAGAAACATTTACCTCAGTTTGAATCCCACCTTTACTGCCTGTGTGATGTTGAATAAGGAATTGATTTTCCCTCATTTTCAATTTTACTACTTGAAATATCAGGCTAGTGAGGAATTCATTTGTACAACTCTGGATATTAAATAAGGCAATCTTTATGAAATACTCAATACAATGCAAAGAATGATGATAGTTTTATTGCCATTTCATTATTAGTATTGTTATTGATATATATTTATGAGAGGGATCTTGAAATAATCTAAGCCGATAACTCACACACCCAAAAGAGATAATGGTTCTGCTGGAATATTTTCTGACACAGGGAAAACACTGTATTTTGAAAAATTTCACAATCTGTGTTATAATTTTATATAATTGTTACTATACAACATCTACACATGGGTATATGTTAGCAAAATAGACAACTTTAATCTTTTTAATAAATATCCAAAATTTTTAGTGAGTTAGTTTAATAATTTATGAACAAGTAATTTATAGACATGAGCTATTTTATTATTTAGAATACATTCAAAGATAATTATAATATAAAAGATAACTGGCAAGAAAAATCAGATGAGAAATATAGTCATGGATTTTCTTTGGAAAAAAAATTTTAAAACATACATTGAAGGTGAAAGTGCACATATTACAAAACAGTGTTAATTAATGCTCTGTGCCATTCTTGAGGAATAATGTTTAAAATTTGAGAAAATGGTAGAATTTTCCCTCTTCATACTTCCATTATAATAGACTTATTTTGAAACTGAGAGTTTACTTATTAATATGTTCCATCTTATTTTGCAGGGAGGAAGGAAATAGTGAGCTGTGGTACTAACTACCAGGCACCTTTAAGAAAAGCCTTCGTATAGAGGAAGCCTGCGATTTTAGTTTTCTTAAATAAAGATCACTTAGATTGCTTCCTTTTTGCACATAACTAGGACATAATTAAAATAGATAATTAGAGAAAGTAATTACTGAGTTCTTCTTTCAGTCCTTGCACATTCATTAAGTATTATATATAAATCTAAATTAGCCTAAAATGCATAGCAGTTGACAGCTGAAAGTTATCTTGAAGTATAATACTAAGAACAGTCATATTTTCTCATAAATATCTGTGTTTAATTTGGAACTATGCACAATTATATTAATTTGTATAATTGGTTATTTTTATGATGCAAAATAATGACTAGAAAATAATCTGAATGTATATTTTATATCTATTTGAAATAGGGAAACAAAAACGATTTTGTTTCCTTATTCTATTTGACTTGCCTATAGTTTTATAACCCAAATGTTTCACTGAGTCATTATTATATCTATAAAATAAACTGGATAGAAACTGATACTTTTGTTATTTTCTTTGACTATGAAAAATGTATGGGTTACAGGTAGATTCTTTGTATTAAAAACAAAAGATAGCCAAACAAGGCAAAATGTTAATATATTAAGACCATTGATTTTTCCCTTCATGAGTAAACTAAAAATATTTTATTTTAATAGGATTTCAACCCAAACCAAGAATGATCAATGAATCTCTAGCATTTGCAGATATTTGTAGTATTTAATTAGATTACCATGTGAGTTGCATTAATGTATAGGCAGACATCATTATAATGTGCTGTACTTTTTGCACTTTGCAGATACTACGTTTTATGCAAATTGTAGGGTTTGTGGCCAAATTGCCTCAAGCTGTAGGTGCCAGTTTTCCAATAACTTATGCTGTCATCATGTCTCTATGTCACATTTCAGTACTTTATTATTATTATTATTGATGCTATATTGTAATTGTTTGGGGGTGCTGCAAACCACACTCACTTAAGGCAGCTGACATAACTGACAAATTCTTTGTGTGTTCCGACTGGCCTTTTTCCCATCTCCCTCCTTTTTGGCCTCCCTATTCCTTGAAACACAACAATATTGAAATTCAGCTAATTAATGACCGAAATGGTTTCTAAGGGTTCAAGTGAAAGGAAGAATTGCACGTCTCGCACTTTAATAGCTACAAATGGTTAGGTTTGGCGAACATGCTGTGTCAAAAACCAAGATAGACCAAAGCTAGGTCACTTGTATCAAACAAGGTGTGAATGCAGATCACAAGTTCTTAAAGGAAATTGAACTGAACACCAAAGTGATAAGAAAAGGAAACAGTCCTATTGCTGATATGAAGACATGTTTTAGTGGTGTGAGTAGATAATCAGACCAGCCAAAACATTCCCTTCATCCAAAGCTTAATCCAAAGAAAGTCCTAAATCTCTTGACTTTTAGAGGAAGTAAGAGAAGTGAAGAAGTTGCTAAAGAAAAATAGAAAAATGTGAAGCTACCTGAAGTTGGTTCATAGGATTTAAAGAAAGGAGCCATCTTTATAAGATAGAAGAGCAAAATAATATAGCAAGTGCTACTGTAGAAGTTGCAGCAAGTTATCCAGAAGATCTAGTTAAAATCATCGATGAAGCTGAATACCCTAAATAACAGGTTTTCAGTGAGAATGAAACAACCTTCTATTGAAAGAAGACACTGTCTAGGACTTTCAATTTATTTGTCTTCCAAGTTTCAAAGAGCAAGATACCTCTCTAATTAGAAGCTAATGCATAGTTCTCTTTATAGAGATCTTTCACATCCTTTGTTAGGTAGACTCCTAAATATTTCATCTTCTTTGGCACTACTGTGAATGGGATAGAGTCC